>NC_068429.1:42674229-42799605 GCF_023373465.1 Oncorhynchus keta
CATTTTCTTCTACCTATCTGTTAGACTGTTGTCGGTGTCTCTCTACAGCTGACACACAAACATGCGCACATTCGCACGTGCCAACACGCACACATACGCGCCTGCAGATGTAATAAGTCCCACTGAAATGAGAAGAAAGTTGGGGATATCAATAAATGATTTCACCCCCCCCCCCTAACATTACACCACAGTATTGTCTGTTAAATGGAGTTAGAAGATGACAACTTTATTTCTGCTGGCTGGAAACGTTTTTACTATGTGATTCTGTCCAGTGAAAAAAGAAAATCCCAAACCCCTCTCTGACTGCCTGTTTACTAACACATAAGGGACGGTTTGAAGTTTACAGAACGTGGACGCTAATTAGAGGAGGCGTAATTAATTTGAAGAGTGTTCATTTTAATTAGGCTCTGCTAACAACAAGAGGACGATTTCTTCCTATTTAAGAAATAAGAGGTAGGCCTACCCGTTTGACAGACAAAAGTATAGGCTGCTATCCATAGATATGTCAGCCAATTCCTCCACCCCCCCCATGGACTCTTTAAATATCTATGTGTCAGTGAAGGGCTTGGTGTGTCAAGTTAAAGCCAGGGCTCAAATTGAAGGGGGTATGTGCGGGTACGCCATACCTTTTAAAAAAAAAAAATGCCAAAATGGCACCCCTTGTAAGTATACCATTTAAGAGAATAAAAAAGGAGCAGATTATACAAAGCAAACTATAACAGCGCTGTAGTCCGCAATGCTTTTAGCTGTAAACAAAGTACCCGAGAAAGACGTGACTCTGATGCATATGGGGATATATTTGGGCCATCTCTATGACATTCAGAGATTGAGTTACAACCTTTTATAGTCAAGGAGATATATAATGCGTTTATAAAAGGCTACTTCTTCTCAGACCCACAAATGCAATGATAGATTCATGCAATGCTTTTTTGAAAGGAGATATTTTTTACCCCTACCCTTATCCATGGTGGTCGGCAAACCCACAACCATCTGGCCAGCGGCTCTAAGCCCTATACAAATTGTCACTTTGCCATGTAATGTTTGCACGTTGTCATGTAATTTATAAAACAGCATATAAATTGCTCTGGTCTGTCCTATAAGTGAGGGTTAATGGTAGGCATGTTCTCTGGAATCCACTTTATGGTTTAATTATTACTTTGGGTATAGGGGAGGGTCACTTGTTTTTTTTTCAAGTGTTGGGGGACGGTCGGATAAAATATATTTTACTGAAAGGAGGGCCATCCATTTTTCATTTTAGTGAGTTCCGATTTTCTCCAAGTACAACTTACTATAATTATCGTACAGGTATTTCACTGAGTGGTATATGAAAAGACACAGTCACACAAGTATGTTGTGCATGGTTGCCATTGTATGTGAACACCTGCTCGTCAAACATCTCATTCCAAAATCATGGGCATTAATATGGAGTTGGTATCCCCTTTGCTGCTATAACAGCCTCCACTCCTCTGGGAAACCTTTCCACTAAATGTAAGAACATTGCTGCGGGGACTTGCTTGCATTCAGCCACAAGAGCATACGTTAGGCCGGGCACTGATGTTGGGCGATTAGGCCTGACTCGCAGTCGGCGTTCCAATTCATCCCAAAGGTGTTCGATGGGATTGAGATCAGGGCTCTGTGCAGGCCAGTCAAGTACACCAATCTCAACAAACCATTTCTATATGGACCTCGCTTTGTAAACAGGGGCATTGTCATGCTGAAACAGGAAAGGGCCTTTCCCAAACTATTGCCACAAAGTTGGAATCACAGAATCATTTAAAATGTCATTTTATGTTGTAGCGTTAAGATTTCCCTTCCCTGGAATTAAGGGGCCTAGCCCGAACCATGAAAAACATCCCCAGACCAGTAATCTTCCTCCACCAAACTGTACAGTTAGCACTATGCATTGGGGCAGGTAGCGCTCTCCTAATATCCTCAAACTCAGATTCGTCTGTCAGACTGCCAGACGGTGAAGCGTGATTCATCACTCCAGAGAAGGCTTTTCCACTGCTCCAGATTCCAATGGTGGTGAGCTTTACACCACTCGGTGGTAGCATTCTGTGAGCTTGTGTGGCCTACCACTTCGCAGCTGAGCTGTTGTTGCTTCTAGACATTTCCCCCTCACAATAACAGCACTTACAGTTGACCGGGGAAACTCTTGCAGGGCAGAAATTTAACAAACTGACTTGCTGGAATGGTGGCATCCTATGACGGTGCCACATTGACAGTCACTGAGCTCTTCAGTACTGGCCATTCTACTGCCATTGTCTGTCTGTGGAGATTGCAAGGCTATGTGCTCGATTGTATACACCTGTCAGCAACGGGTGTGGCTGAAATAGCCGTAAACAATCATCTGAAGGACTGTCAGTGCATTCAGAAAGTATTTAAACCCGTTACGTTGCAGAGTTAAATGATTTTCCACATCAAAGTAGGTTTTTAGAAAATGTTACAAATGTATTTAAAAAACCCACTGATATATTACATTTACATAAGTATTCAGACCCTTTGCTATGTGACTCGAAATTGAGCTCAGGTGCCTCCTGTTTCCATCGATCATCCTTGAGATGTTTCTACAACTTGATTGGAGTCCACCTATGGTAAATTCAACTGATTGGATATGATTTGGAAAGGCTCACACCTGCCTATATAAGGTCCCACAGTTTACAGTGCTTGTCAGAGGAAAAACCAAGCCATGAGGACGAAGGAATTGTCTGTAGAGCTCCGAGACAGGATTATGTTGAGGCACAGATCTGGGGAACGGTACCAAAAGATTTCTGCAGCATTGAAGGTCTCCAAGAACACACTGACTCCATCATTCTAAATGGAAGAAGTTTGGAAACACCAAGACTCTTCCTAGAGCTGGCCGCACGGCCACACTGAGCAATCGGGGGAGAAGGGCCTTAGTCAGGGACATGACCAAGAACCCGACGGTCACTCTGACAGAGCTCCAAAGTTTGTCTATGGAAATGGGAGAACCTTCCAGAAGGACAACCATCTCTGCAGCACTCAACCAATCAGGCCTTTATGGTAGAGTGTCCAGACGGAAGCCTCTTGGAGTTTACCAAAAGGTACCTAAAGGATTCTCAGACATGAGAAATAAGATTATCTGGTCGGATGAAACCAAGATTGAGCTCTTTGGCCTGGATGTCAAGCATGAGGTCTGGAGGAAAACTGGCACACAGGCAAGACAACGCAGGAGTGGCTTCGGGATAAGTCTCTGAATGTCCTTGAGTGGCCCAGACAGAGCCCGGACTTGAACCCGATCTAACATCTCTGGAGAGACCTGAAAATAGCTGTGCAGTGATGCTCCCCATCCAACCTGAGAGAGCTTGAGAGGATCTGCAGAGAAGAATGGGAGAAACTCCCCAACTACAGGTGTGCCAAGCTGTATCCAAGAAGACTCGAGGCTGTAATCGCTGACAAAGGTGCTTCAACAAAGTACTGAGTAAAGGGTCTGATTACCTATGTAAATGCAATATTTTTTAAACATTTGCTGACATTTCTAAAAACCTGTTTTTGCTTTGTCATTATGGGGTATTTATTGTGTGTAGATTGATGAGGGGGAAAATTGTTTAATCCATTTTAAATTAAATTTTAATCCTTAAAATTTTAGAATAAGGTTGTAACATAAAATGTGGAAAAAAGTCAAGGGGTCTGAATACTTTCCAAAAACACTGTATATTTGGTTACGTGATCTTCCACGACATTGATTCAGCTTTGATCTAACTTTAGTAAACAAGCACCGCGGTGAGAAGTGGCAGAGCGAAGCTCCGGTGCGCTCAGGCAGCTCTACACGCCTGCAGTCTGCTGCCCTGAATGAGTAATTGAAGCACACCTAAACCTACTCTTTTGCCTGGTGCAGAAATGAGAGATCACATACGTGAGGCTGTTTTATGAAAATCTTAGAATACTTGGTTGGGTATGCAGTACGTAAGCAACTGCTGCCCCTCCTGATGAGTTGTGATTTGTTGTGGCCCCTACCCCTATCAAAGTTGCCCATCCCTGGCCTATGACATTGGCCTACGTCTCGTCTTGCGTTACGCAGCATATCAGATCTCAACTGTTTAACATCACCAGTAGGCTAGGCTACCACATCCCTATAATATACTGTATATTGTTTTATAAGCGAGTATTGTGTCTAGGCAACTGAGATAATCTTAATTTACTCCATTTTAAATTCAGGCTGTAACACAACAAAATGTGGAAAAATTCAAGGGGTGTGAACACTTTCTGAATGCACAGTAAATTCCTTAAAAGTGCAGCCCCCCCCCACACACACACACACACTTTGGGCCGATCAGATAAATTTTGTAAATGCCAGATCTCCATGGCAAGATACATCATTCACCCTAGTTTACAGTCCCCTCCCTGATTTCATTGTGGGGGACAATGAAATAATAGGATACATTTGCAAACGTGCAGATATTCAATTAAAATCAGTGAAGCAGGAGATATTTCTCTCTCTATTTGATGACTATGTAGAAGCAGTACATACAGACATAGCTAAAACTGTGTGTGTGTGTGTGTTTGTGTGTGAGAGTATGTATGGCCACAAGGAGAGTAGATAATTGTCCCATTAATTGTTTTCCTATCTGGGCGTGGAGGAAGCCGACAGTAATCCATTAGCTCTGCTCTTTGGTGGCTTTGACTCGCTGTCTCTTTCATATCAAATGCGATCTGGAATAGATGGTGGATAACGGGAAGAACTATTGGCAAAGATGAAGATAACAATGTCTGCATCCCAAATGGCACCCACCCTATTCCCTATTATGCGGCCAGGCCAGGGCCTATGGTCAGAAGTAGTGCACTATATAGTGAAAAGGGTGCCATTTGGGATGCACACAATAACAATACGGATAGATGGTGATAGTGGAGGGGTGATTGCAGTGATGGTGACGACTTGTATGAGGGTGGTTGGTGATGATAAGAATGATAATGGGGGATAAAAATGATGATGACATTGATGATGATGACTTTGATGATAATGGCCATAACGGCAATGACAATATAAGAGGAAGGCGATGGGAGATACTGAACAAACGGATAGCAACGTAAAGCCAAAGAAAGACAAGCGAAGAGACGGGAATAAGAAACAAACCAATCGCTCTAAACTAAACTACAGCTTAAAGTTGACTGGGCAGCCGAAGCAATGACATAATTGTAACAAATCGTATTCTGCAGGGAACGTAACAGTGCTTATTTCCAAACTCTGGCCTCCACTGAACAATAAGTCTATATTTCCATATTTCCATATTTCATATGGGACCCATCCTGTACCTTCTGCTGATTCCTCATCTGTGTGACACAACATGGTGGTGTAATCTCTCCCTTTCACTTTCCACTGTTGTATTGTAAATAAATTGTATTGTCAAAAATAGCACATCTCATCTCAAAAAAGGTTCCACTTCTTCTAAAGTTAGGTGAGAAAACAATCAAAAGAAGCAGAGGAGAAGATCTTAGGATTTAATAGGTAAGAGTTCGAGTGACAAGCACACAATGCACACAGAGTTCTCTGTCTAGCAAAATCAAACCTGTAACCTAAACATTTAATTGAAGAAAAAAAAAATCTTCAAATCAACACAGAACTACATCTAGCAAATACAGTATCTACAAATAGTCCACACACTCAGTTTGTCAGTGTACCTTGTACAAGTTGTATCAAGTTTGGGTGTATGTGTGTGAACCCAGGAAGATAAAGCATTGGTAAAAGTATTTTTAAGGTTACAAAATGCCGATACTTTTCCCAAAATGCCTAGGTTTTCCAGAATCTCGGTTAGAAGATTCCTGCAATCAGCAGGGAATAAACAGGAAATCTATGAATCCTTCCACCAGACTTTCAGGAAAACCTGGACTTCTGGGAAAGTTTTGAAACCCTAGTAACAATCCAACCAGGGAGTGGTTTATTGTACTGACCTGTCGATGATTCCACACATGTCAATCTGCAGGTCGCTGTAGTTTCCTATCAGCATCTGTTGCACCTTGATCAGATCCACAGCATTGTTATCCACACGGATGTGTCTCATACAACCCTGGAACACGTTGAAAGGGTTTCTGCATTCCTGGTTATTCTTGCTCTCCGGGCAACCTGTGTTAGACCAAACATCAATCAATAGCCATTCCCTAGTAGACAGGTGGCAATTAAGGCCATTACCCCATGATAAAGAATTGCGTAGATATGCGCTATCAAATATGAATGTACATTGTTCTTACAGTAGCGAAGCAGAGTATATTCATGATCGTCTAGAAAAAAATAACATATATAGATAGCGCAACTCGAGCTCAAGGCCAAGTGTTGAACATAAGTGTTATTCTGCCTAGTTTCGAGTGTGTTTAAACCGTGGACACTGAGCTGGTGCCGCCTGCCTGCTTGGCTCTCTGGTTACACTGCTGGCTAAAGGTAATTAAATGGCATGACAAGCCTGCTGAAGAGCCTTTGCTGAGAGGAGGCGAGGAGAGGGACAGAAAGACCAGCTCAGAAGCTGAACTGATGGAGAAATGAGAAGAGCTAAAGAGATGGAAGAGGAGGATTAGGAGGAGGAGAGGAGGACAGAGAGAGCAGCTCAGAAGCAGAACGGAGAGAACTGAGAAGAGCTAAAGAGATGGAACAGGAGGATTGGGAGGAGGAGAGGAGAGAGGAGAGGGGGACAGAGAGAGCAGCTCAGAAGCAGAACAGAGAGAACTGAGAAGAGCTAAAGAGATGGAAGAGGAGGATTAGGAGGAGGAGAGGAGAGAGGAGAGGGGGACAGAGAGAGCAGCTCAGAAGCAGAACAGAGAGAACTGAGAAGAGCTAAAGAGATGGAACAGGAGGATTAGGAGGAGGAGAGGAGAGAGGAGAGGGGGACAGAGAGAGCAGCTCAGAAGCAGAACAGAGAGAACTGAGAAGAGCTAAAGAGATGGAAGAGGAGGATTAGGAGGAGGAGAGGAGAGAGAAGAGGGGGACAGAGAGAGCAGCTCAGAAGCAGAACAAACACTGCTCTAAAGGAAGCTAAATTGGAGGAGGACAGATCCTGCAGTTATATGCTTCTTTGCACTAAGCCCTGAGATCAAACGCTACTGGTCCAATTCAAATCTTGATACATTTATGCACCAACAGTAGTCAAAGTCACATTTGCCTTTCTAACTACAATTAGGGTTAGTCCTTGGAAATCCAAACAGAATTTACACTTAGGGCCCAGAGTTTTTCCTGGTCATGTGACACAGTCAGGAAAAACTTGGGGTCCAATGTCTGATGTAAGTGTGTTGCTCTCTCTTACCTCCAAAGAAGAGGTTGTTTCCTGACACCACAGGGAAAGATGGGCTGGCATGAGCTGTGGAGCTTTCCTCTTTATCCACAGTGATGGTCAGACGACCTCTTCTTGCAGTCAGGTCTACTGAATGCCACTGGCCGTCGTTCAGACCAAACCCTATAGGCAGAACATACACAACAACAATGTGCAAGAGTCAGCGTTTCACAACAGTAAGCTGCTCTCAGATAACTCAATATTCCCGCATAACAAAGTCTTAGGGCGCAACAAGGACGTTTTACTTTTACAGTGATTAGCTATGTAGGGTAATAAGACTGTGTTATTTCCTGAAATAAAAACAGCACATGGAACACAAAAAATAAAACGTCAACCAGATGTTACTATTGATCTGACCTGTGACAACGTCCAGTAGGATCCTGCCAGCCTTGTGTATCTGCAGCCTGACTCTGGTCTCACTCAGGTAGAGCCACAGGCTCCCCACCTGCTGCTGGAGGTCAAAGGTTAACAGAAGGCCCGCTCTGTTCCAGGTCCGGAACTGCAGGCTGATCGCCACACCAACCGCCACCAAGGCAACCCCGCCGCCACCGGCGTCTCTCTGCTGTAGAGCTGCACCCGGCAACTGGAGGAAACTCTGGGCGCCAGTGAACGTCACTGGGACGGAGACCGGCTCAGCACAAGTAAAGGTCACATTGCCCTAAAGAAGAAAAAAAAAAGGATAATAATATTGAAATATTAATTAGACCTCAGCAAGAAGGTGAAATAAAGCTAAGGGACATCTGACCTGAGTAAATCGGGAATAGCAATAGAAGAGATCGAGCTAATCAGCTACATTTCCTGAAGGAGGACATTCATAATACATACTATCATAATGAGAGTCCTCAAACTTATAGTGACATGGTCTCAGGACATTAGCAGAGCAAACAAAGAGGACTGGTGTCAAAAGCTAAACTGGCTAAACCATACTGAGCGCTGCGCTCAACCATTGTTTTGCCTCAGCTAAAACAACGGTGAGCACAGCGTTCACAGGTAGGATTTAAACAGGTTAGTTGAATGCAGATTTCTGAAGTAATGACTGCAGGCTGTCTGTGTGTCTGAGAGTACGGTTTGGACATCTAGTGTGTTGGCCATTGTTGTTGGATACTGGTAGAAATGAAGGTTTCATGGTCCCTTGCTGAGGCAGCAAAAGTGATGTATTACAGTACTGCCTTGCCCAAAGGGATATCAGGGACGTATCTTTATAGCAGTTTGGCTTTGCTGTTCAGTAACTGCAAGAGGGAAACAGTAGCAGTCAAAGTGATATGCAGCAACACATGTAGTGTAAAGTGCTTACAGTGTGCTACAGTACTGAACAGAAACTTCAGGCCCAGAAAAATGACAAAGAAAATGCTACGTCCTTAAAGTTTAATCCTTTGGCTGGCTGTCTTTCTTTAGTTTTTAAAAAAATGAAATCATTACCCTCATTAACATCCTTATTACATTTAAACAAGTTGTAATGTCTCATCTCTGGCTACTGATAATCTCTTTTTTTAGATTTCAGTGCAAAACCTAAAAATCTTTTCCATGCGGATGATTTCTCATTTCTCCCTACTTCATGTTGGAGTGGTTAAGGTAATCATTTACAAATGATATGGAATCTAGAGGGATTTAGCTCCACAAAAGAAGACTCTCTGCTCCCTCCCTATACCCTTCTCATCATGGATTTGTTGAATTAATTAATGGACCAATCAACATGAAAATAACCCATTTTTGTATTGAGTAGGGCTGTGACGATCATAGCATTTTAGATGACGGTATTTGGCCAGCAAATTATCAATGTCACCGTAATAACTTTTTGAATAGCATTCTTTCATTTTTAATGACTTAATCTTTACTCCGCTCTTGACTGCATGTGCTGGCAATCTTTCAGACAATTGAGAAACAGATGTACGATCTCGTTTAAGAAAACGTTTGGACACACAAACTCATTCAATTGTTTTTCTTTATTTTTACTGCTTTGTAGAATTGTAGAATAATAGGGAAGAGATCAAAACTATTAAATAACATATGGAATCATGTATTAACCAAAAAAGCGTTCTATTATATTTTATATATATAATATAATATATTTTATATTTGAGATTCTTCAAAGTAGCCATCCTTTGCCTTGATGACAGCTTTGCACACTCTTGGCATCTCTGGTTTTTCAGCTCCATCTCTGAATGATCTCTGAATCACTCTGCTGGTGATCGTTCTAAATTTCAGCAAATTAACTGAAGTTTACAAATTCCTCTTCGTCCCTGCATAAGCAAAGTCTGTCTTACTCTGGTATCATAACTGAGAAGAATGGGATAAGTGGGGCTATTAATCATCATTTTTATCTCGGCAGGCTTTTTAAACGGTGGTTTAATTGACCCTGGTCAGTCAATCAGCCTCTAGCTGACTCAACGGTTAACCTGTCAACTTCATAGTTAATCTTTATTTTAATTTCAACAATTTACTACAGTGATGTGTTAGATGCCGTGCTTAAGATTGAGGTAATAAGAAAAATCCGCTGGGGCGGATATGCTTGATCCATTTTTGCCATCCATCCCTGATTGCTGAATCATTAACCCATATTTTTTTATAATATATCTGGTACTAAATAATTATTGGCCTATTTCTAAACATTATTGCCTCGCTAAATTATTAGAATCCTTGATTAATTCTCAGCTAAGAACTTTCATGTCTTTGAAATCTATTCTAAAATGAATATCAGTCGGGTTTTAGACCAGGTCATAGCACTATCACTGCTGCATCCATAGTTACAAATGATGTGGTTAACTGTATGGATAAAAGGCAACATTTTGCCCTCTTCATTGACCTGTCAAAGGCTTTCGATACTGTTGATCACTCACTGCTAATTCAGAGGCTTTCCTCAATTGGCCTCGACCAGCCTGCACATAAATGGTTTAAAAATGACTTGACAGAAGGAACTCAGTGTATATCTACAGAAGGTGTTAAATCAGGTTTCCTCAATATTACGAAAGGTGTCCCGTAGGGATCGAGTCCTGTAGTTTTTAATATTTACATTAACAATATCGACTTGTCTCTAAAAAAATTGTAACCTGCGTTGTATGCCGATGATACTGTTTTGAATGCTATTGCCCCCACGGTTGACTAGGCTCTATCAGTCTGCCTTCATAGTATTACAGAAAAACTTTATTGACCTGAAATTAGTACTGGATGCCGGTAAAACAAAGTATATGTTATTCTCTAGGAGCACATAAAAAACAAGTCAGATGATTTAAGCATATGTAGTTTGGATGGTGTACATATTGATTGTGTGTCCCTGTTTACAAATATCTGAGCGTCTGGATAGATGAAAAGCTGTCTTTTAAAAAGCATTTTGACGAGTTAGTTAAGAAGCTGAGAATAAAAATGGGCTTTTATAGAAATCTTGTTAAATAGCAGAAAGCAGATTATTCAATCGATGGTCCTAGACTGTGGCCACATCTATATGAACGCAGCTGCCACGTCGTGAAAGCCGTTAGATGGCGTTTATCAAAGCGCTTTATTACCGCCAACATTTGTAGTACTCATCACTGCATTCTACATCAGAAAAAGCCCTCTTTGATGTCACGTAGCTTGATACACTATCGTTTTTAATAATGCCCTTTTACAAATAGTCCCATAATATCATTACTAAACTTTAGACATACAAGTTACCACACCCTGTCTCATGGACGGCTAACTCTGGAAATTACTTTTGTCTCTACTGAGTTAGGTAAATCAGCTTTTTTTTTTTTGCACCTTATTTGTGGAACAATCTTCAAACTGTTCTTAAACTTGATGTTCTGGTGCCTCTAGGGCGATTTGTGATGTGTTTAATTTCGGTCATTTATGTCATTCAGGGCTCACCTGTTAAAATAAACATTGGTCTCAGTATGAGATCAAATAAAGGTGAAATAAAATGTAAGTATTCTAAATCCTAATTCAAAGCATCAGTTAACATCATTTGAAAAAAAACATTCTACATGACCATGGCAATCTTTACATCACAATACCAGGCAGCCATTGCACTACCCATGAGTTTACCAGTCAAATTATCAGGGTTAGAGGTTCCAAGCCAGTTTTAATAATTCTATTTCTGTGCGCTACTGCATTGTGGGAGAAACCAAAGACTTGTTTGCTTGTTTCAGAAAGTAAGTAACAAAGTTTCTTCATGTTGTTAAGAGTCCATGTTATGGCAGAGATAGACTCAACCGCAAAAATGCCTGACCGTCCCGTCTTCAGTCAGCTGTTAGCTTTCTTGGGGGGTGCCAGCCCTAGTGTTGACTACAACAGCTGTCCCGTATATACACAATTCTTTGTCAGGATAAAGCAGGGTGCAAACACCTTCCAAACCTCAAACAGTTGAGGATGTTTGTTAGTTTCCAATGCAACTCCAAAAAATACAGCTCAATATACACATCACCACACAGAAACTGACCTGGGTTCAAATATCTGTTCTTTTTTAAATACATTTGCAGTTTTGGACTATTCCACTTGTTCTATTGTCACAGCCAGTCAAACTCAATCAAGGTCAACTACTGTATTTGAAAGAAAACAAATACTACTTGAAACCAGGTCAGAGGATACGCACCGTACAAACCATCCAAAGTTCCCCAGGGTCGTATTCTCTAAACTATCTGAACTAGTGCACACCTGAAAACTTTTTCCGATGTGCACTATACCAGAACCTCCAACAGCACACATTGTTATTGTAGCCCCAGACAAACTCAATGAGAGCTTGATGATTAGTTGACAAATTGAATCAGGTGTGCTTCTCCGGGGCTATAACAAAAATGTGTGCTGTTGGGGGTACTGGAGGACTGGAGTTGGGAAACAATGCACTATACGACCAAGGCTGAGGTAACATACCGTGATGGAGACCTTTTGGCGCTGCTTGGCCAGATCATTGACGTTCACCTCATTCCAGAGAAGGTTCTCAAGACACCCATGGAAGTTCCTCCTGGACAGAACCATCTGTGTTCCATGGCACTGGACGCCACCAAAGCTTATCTTGTGAAAGAACATCCAGCCAATGTTAACATTCTAAAAGGTTCTTACCTACATTATCATGACAAGCGACTATGACATAGGAACATGCTTGAACTAGTGGTGATAGAATAGGATTGGAGGTGGTTCATCAATGACCGATATTTAGGAAGTAATAAAAGGCTAAGTAAAGTAAGTCACTATCACATTTAAGTAAAGTGAAGTAATGATCAGATGTTGTGTATTTAGGTAGGGTCAACAATGGCACTGTACACATAACTGTCTCAGTAGGTCTTACATAGACTATGACCAGAAGTGAATTGTGTTTCAATTTCAATAGAAAATGATTTCTAACTCCCATTTATTGAAAACAGTCTAGAAATATTACATGGAGGTCGGGTTAACCTTTAACTGAAATGGGCTAAATCAGGGGCACTACTAAATCAGGGGCAATCTACTTTGAAACAAAAATCTACACCTCACACCCATGGTTATGGGCTTAAAGAAGGAAGATACCTGCACCATGTCAGATAGAGCTGAAATGTACTCAACTTTGAGTTTGAATCCCAATATTACACTTTATATACATCACAGAAGACAAATATAACAAAACTGTTTGACATAGAAATAGTGGATGTTGGGCATAAAGATAAAATACAAATGTATTAATGAAATTATGAAAAATCTTAACATTTCTCCCATGAGGCCACCTGAGGGCAATTTGGTAATTTGACTGTTATTGATTAGAATATTATTTTGTACAGCCTTGGATGAATCACTCTTGTAGGGAATTCAGTGGCTATTAGACATCCGTTATAGAAAGCTATAACTCTATTACTAAAACATATAGGTTTTATTGTTTGTGTGTGTCTCCCCTGTGTGTACGTTGCACAGTATCTGTGAGAACATCTGTTGGAGACAAATGGAGCATGTTATTTGGGAGAGCATGAGAGAATGCAGGAATGGATGTGTGTGTGTGTGTGTGTGTGTGTGTGTGTGTGTGTGTGTGTGTGTGTAATGGTTTGAGGAACAGGTCACATACAACACACCTCGTTTATCTCAAAAGGACTGAGTTCTGCAGGGACCTGGATCTGCTGAGTGCTTTTATCCACAGTGAAGTTGACATGGCCGCTAACACGCTCGATGGCTACATGGTGCCAGTGCAGGTCATCTAGAAGACTACCCAGTGACACGACCGTGTGGCTCTCAGGACCAGGAGAGGCACCTTTACCTAGAATACAACACAGAGTCTGGTAGAAGTGAAAGTGTTCTCCTTTCTAGGACAAGCAATGCTATAGAAGAAGGAATGTTTCCAGCAGTGGAGGCTGGTGAGGGGAGGATGGTTCATAGTTATGACTGGAATGGAACAACAAACAGAATGGTATCGTATACATGGAACCCATGTTTTTGATGTGTTTGATACCATTCCAGCTATTAATATGAGCTCGCCCTCCCAGGTAAAGTGCCACAAGCAACAACTGGTTTTCAGTGTTTAGGTCACCACATACTGAAATATTCAAGAGATACAAATAGCAGTAAGAGAGGCGCCAGTCAACTACTCAATCTATCAAGCAACATGACTTCCAAGCAGTCAACCGAAGTGACTCAGGGAAAAACAGTTGAATAGTGCAAAGATCTTGACTGCTCAGTTGTTCCAATGTTTTAAACTACAATAGACAGTTAATTGAACCTCAGACAGGAGATTTGTGTGCGCCCTAGTCCCTACACAGTGCACTAATTTTGACCAGAGCCCATAAAACACGTGCTCTGCATAAGGAATAGGGTGCATTTGAGAATCAAACAGAGGCAACAACATCATTAACAGAGATTGGATGCTGCACGGACCTCTGGAAATTACGAATGTGTGTCACTTTAACACATTAATTATGTAGATGTTATTTGTATGATGTCAGATTAGTTGAGAAGAGATGGGGATGGGGCACGATGAAGAGGTTTTGAGGGCGAGCCTCACAAACAAATAAATATCAGTTTATTGGTATTGATTAACTGAGCTGCAAACTTCCGTCACCAAGGCAGTGTGGCCTATACCTAGGGTGCCTCCCAAATAGCCCTATTCACTATTTAGAGCATTACTTTTGACCAGGGCCAATAGAGCTCTGGTCAAAAGTAGTACACTACTGTACATAGGGAGTAGGGTGCTCTAAGGCCCACAACTAATCCCCATGAGCAGATGTGAGGGAGGAGTCTCGTGGCAGACTTAGAGTCTTAAAAACACATTATTTTGCTCTGGTGTCAAACTTTAACAACTCGCCTCGTGATCAATCTTTCAGAGGGTAAGATTGGACGAGGTTGTCGCTATCTCACTGTGTCAAGATCTAAGCACGGATAACTTTGTAATTAAGAGCAGTGCTGTTATAAACAGGGCTTCCAAAACCCGGGATACATCCCAAATGGTACCCTTTTGACCAAGACCCATTTGAGACACAACATTTAAATAAACCATGCTGGTGAACATCTGCTCGGGTACAGTGATGTTAAAGAAGACATTTTGGGGATAGAAATAGAAAAATAGATGACAACGAGCACACAGCAAGGTACAGCATCTTTCTACATATTATATATTCTACACAAAGTCATTTGTTGAGACGGCCATCTGAAAACAGCCTTTTTTTATGTTCAGGCAGGTGCCAAAATAAAGGAAACATAAAGTGTCTTAATAGGGTGTTGGGCCCCCACAAGCCAGAAAAGCTTAAATGCACCTTGGCATACATTCTACAAGTGCCTAGAACTCTATTGTGGGGATGAGAAACCATTTTTCGAAGAGAAATTCCAGAATTCATTTTGTTGATGGGAAAACGCTTGCTCCGGCACTGCTCCAGAATGTCCCGTAAGGGTTCATTTGTTTTATTGGTTAACATCGTTTTCTGGCTCATCAAATCATTCTGGTACCACTCGTGTCCTGTGGATGGGGGCATTGACATCCTATGGGGGCATAGCCATGGTAGCCAAAATAATGGCCAAAATAATAACCCTAAGCATAATGGGATGTTAATTGCTTAATCAACTCAGGAACCACACCTGTGTGGAAGCACAGGCATTCAATATACTTTGTATCCCTCATTTACTCAATAGTTTCCATTGTTTTATCAGTTACCTGTATATGTCTGCTGTTGACCAAGGAAATGCAGAGCTCATATATAAAGAGGCAACCATAAAAGCCATAACTCTCCGTTGATGGGGTAGCGAATGCTTTGTGTCTGAAAGATCTGGTTTATTTAATGTCATTATATTTGCTGGAGAATAAACTGGAATACTCAGGGGGACAGCCTGAAAAGAGCATCATGTAATTGTATTTATGCAATTATGTTACTGTCGTTTGCTGCAACTTTAAATCAGATTACCAATTAGGGCAATAAATAATCATATCTAGAGATGTAGGATCTTAATTTGATATTTTGTTGCTGAGAATGGTCCTGCAAAGCAGGAAATGCAAACTTGTAGTGTGTTTGTGTTTCAAAAAGGCTTCTAAAGTTTGTAATTTCCACTTAGAAATGTCAGACTTGATTTGCCCCAACTAAAAATGTATCAACACCTACATAAATGTCCATTAATTATAATCCACATAATAATTCAAATTTCCTGTTGCTGCATGATTATGTTCCTGCTGTAGCAAATTGGCTCAAATTCAGATGTAGGATCTTAATTAGATACAGTTTGCTACAGCAGGAAAATAATCCTGCAGGTCTACATCAGATGCTGGTGGAAGGAGCTATAGGAGGATGGGCTCCTCCCACCAGCCTCCTCTGGTCTACATGTATCATTGACAGAAAGGTTAAAGGTCATTAAGGTCATTAGGAATGATGAGGGCAAGGCTTGTTGCCATATAATTGCTCTGACTTAGGTTTATAGACTGCCGGGTCTCAAAATTACAACCAACCGATGGCAGCATTACCACAAAAATGGAGGAGGCAAGTGGAAAGGGGAAAAAGGTAAGGAAATTGTCTGTCAGCCCTGTATTAAATACAAAAATTGGCTATAGAAAATTGTGAAAAATAAAAAAGTATACCAGTTTTATCTAAGGACCAAAACATTGACAGCTGCACCATACAGGTTGCAAAATAGTTTGGGAATAGATTTTCGATGTACCACAAAACCACGCCGGATTCATAACTTAGAATGTTTCACTTTAATTATGCAAATTCTTGCAACCAATAGAATACATGAAGGATACAACCATCGCAGCTCTGCAGAATCATTAGATCACTTTTTTTGGTACTTCCCATATGAAACTTGGTTTTGGTCGCAGGTTCAGGAATGGCTGAAAAACTGCAACATTTACTTGGAGCTAATTTAGCAAATGGCACTGCTGGGTGATTTGAAAAGTCAAAGTCAATCGATCAATAATTTAATACTCTTAGCAAAATGTTGTCTCTTTAATTTACAATCAGTAGAAACTATGAGAATAGAAAGGTGCAGAAGTTTTGTGACACGTCACAACACAGTGGAAAAATATATGGCAGATAGAAATCAAAACTGGATGGTCTTCAGAGATAGATGGTAGGGGTTGAGGGTATTTTTTAATTTCAGCTTTATTATACCAGGTAGGCTAGTTGAGAACAAGTTGTCATTTGCAACTGCGACCTGCCCAAGATAAAGCGTAGCAATTCGACACATACAACAACAGAGTTACACATGGAAAAAACAAAACATACAGTCAATAATACAGCAGAACAAAAGAAAACAAAAAGTATATATACAGTGAGTGCAAATGAGGTAAGTTAAGGAAATAAATAGGCCATGGTGGCGAAGTCATTACAATATAGCAATTAAACACTGGAATGGTAGATCGGCAGAAGATGAATGTGCAAGTAGAGATACTGGGGTGCAAAGGAGCAAAATAAATAAATAGATACCAGTATGGGGATGAGGTAGGTAGATAGATGGGCTGTTTACAGATGGGCTATGTACAGGTGCAGTGATCTGTAAGCTGCTCTGACAGCTGGTGCTTAAAGCTAGTGAGAGAGATGTGAGTCTCCAGCTTCAGAGATTTTTGCAATTCGTTCCAGTCCTGGGCAGCAGAGAACTGGGAGGAAAGGCGACCAAAGGAGAAATTTGCTTTTGGGGTGACCAGTGAGATATACCTGCTGCAGCGCGTGCTACGAGTGGGTGCTGCTATGGTGACCAGTGAGCTGAGATAAGGCGGGGCTTTACCTAGCAGAGACTTGTAGATAACCTGTAACCAGTGGGTTTGGCGACGAGTATGAAGCGAGGACCAACAAACGAGAGTGTACAGGTTGCAATGGTGGGTAGTGTATGGGGCTTTTGTGTCAAAACGGATGGCACTGTGATAGACTGCATCCAGTTTATTGAGTAGAGTGTTGGAGGCTATTTTATAGACGACATCACCAGAGTCGAGGATTATTATTATTATCAGTAGGATGGTCAGTTTTATGAGGGTATGTTTGGCAGCATGAGTGAAGGATGCTTTGTTGCGATATAGGAAGCCAATTCTAGATTTAATTTTGTATTGGAGAGTCTGGAAGGAGAGTTTACAGTCTAACCAGACACCCAGCTATTTGTAGTTGTCCACGTATTCTAAATCAGAGCCGTCCAGAGTAGTGATGCTGGACGGGCGAGCAGGTGCGGGCAGTGAACGATTGAATAGCATGCATTTAGTTTTACTTGTGTTTAAGAGCAGTTGGACGCCACGGAAGGAGAGTTGTATGGCATTGAAGCTCGTCTGGAGGTTAGTTAACACAGTGTCCAAGAAGGGGCCAGAAGGATACAGAATGGTGTCGTCTGCGTAGAGGTGGATCAGAGAATCACCAGCAGCAAGAGCAACATCATTGATGTATACAGGAAAGAGAGTCGGCCCGAGAATTGAACCCTGTGGCACAACCATAGACACTGTCAGAGGTCCAAACAGGCCCTCCGATTTGACACACTGAACTCTATCAGAGAAGTAGTTGGTAAACCAGGCGAGAAAATAATTTGAGAAACCAAGGCTTTCGAGTCTGCCAATAAGAATGTTGTGATTGACAGAGTCGAAAGCCTTGGCCAGGTCGATGATTACGGCTGCACAGTAATATCTCTTATCGATGGCGGTTATGATGTCGTTTAGAACCTTGAGCGTGGCTGAGGTGTCCCCATGACCAGCTCTGAAACCAGATTGCATAGCGGAGAAGGTATGGTGGGATTCGAAATGGTCAGTAATCTGTTTGTTAACTTGGCTTTTGTAGACCTTAGAAAGATAGGGTAGGATAGATATAAGTCTGTAGCAGTTTGGGTCTAGAGTGTCACCCCTTTTGAAGAGGGGGATGACCGTGGCAGCTTTGCAATTTTGGGGAATCTCAGACGATACGAAAGAGAGTAGAACAGGCTAGTAATAGGGGTTGCAACAATTTCGGCAGATAAGTTTAGAAAGAGAGGGTCCAGATTGTCTAGCCCGGCTGATTTGTAGGGGTTCTGATTTTGCAGCTCTTTCAGAACATCAGCTATCTGGATTTGGGTAAAGGAGAAATGGTGGGGGCTTTGGCGAGTTGCTGTGGAGGGTGCCGGGCAGTTGACCAGGGTAGGGGTAGCCATGTGGAAAGCATGGCCAACCATAGAGAAATGCTTATTGAAATTCTCAATTATAGTGGATTTATCAGTGGTAACAGTGTTTCCTAGCCTTAGAGCAGTGGGCAGCTGGGAGGAGGTGCTCATATTCTCCATGGACTTTACATTGTCCCAGAATTTTTTTGAGTTTGTACTACAGGATGCAAATTTCTGTTTGAAAAAGCTTGCCTTAGCTTTTCTAACTGCCTGTGTATATTTGTTCCTAACTTCTCTGAAAAGTTGCACATCACGGGGGCTATTCGATGAGGGCAGACAGGTCTGGAGTGAGAGGGGCATGCTTATTGAGAGGGGCATGCTTATTTAAGATCGTGAGGAAGGCACTTTTAAAGAATAGCCAGGCATCATCTACTGACGGGATGAGGTCAATGTCATTCCAGGATACCCCGGCCAGGTCGATTAGAAAGGCCTGCTCGCAGAAGTGTTTCAGGGAGCATTTGACAGTGATGAGGGGTGGTAGTTTAGTTGCAGACCCATTACGGATGCAGGCAATGAGGCAGTGATCACTGAGATCTTGAATGAAAACAGCAGAGGTGTATTTGGAGGGCGAGTTAGTTAGGATGACATCTATGAGGGTGCCCGTGTTTACTGATTTGGGGTTGTACCTGTTAGGTTCATTGATAATTTGTGTGAGATTGAGGGCATCAAGCTTAGATTGTAGGATGTTAAGCATGTCCAAGTTTAGGTCACCTAGTAGCACGAGCTCAGAAGATAGATGGGGGCAATCAATTAACTTGTTACTCCTACCCCCTACTTTTTCGAACATTCTGTTAAAAATTGCGCAACATTTAGCGCCCTGCTACTCATGCCAGGAATATAGTATATGCATATGATTAGTATGTGTGAATAGAAAACACTCAGACGTTTATAAAACTGGTTAAATCACTGCTGTGACTATAACAGAACGTGTGTTTCATCGAAAAGTGCAGGAAAATCTGATCACTGAAAATGGAAATAAATATCCATGCACCACTTCCAGGAATTGTTAAAGGTGAACCGAATTAAATGAGGCCGAGGTTGCAGTACCTACAGCTTCCACACGATGTCTAGAGTCTTGTCATTTGCTTCGGCTTTGATTCTTGGTCAAACCGAATCAAGGGAACCGATTCCCTCCGGTCTCCGACCGGATGTTTTGGTTGAGATTTCTCCTGACATTTTTTCCAGACGGACACCTATAGAATTTACATCGCCTCCTGATGAATTTTATCGCTTATTAACGTGTACTAATACCTAAATCTGCATTACAAAAGTTTAGAAGTGTTTTGTGAAAGTTTATCGTCGACTTTTTTAATTTTAAAAAATGACGTTACGTTATGAAACGCTATTTTTTTCGTTTATCACACAGTCTTCATAGATCGATATCTAGGCTATATATGGACCGATTTAATCGAAAGAAAAAAAGACCCAATAATGATTATGGGACATCTAGGAGTGCCAACAAAGAAGATGGTCAAAGGTAATGAATGTTTTATATTTTATTGTGCGGTTTGTGTAGCGCCGACTATGCTAATTATTTTGTTGTTTGTCTTTTGGGGTGTTACATGCTATCAGATAATAGCTTCTCATGCTTTCGCCGAAAAGCATTTTAAAAATCTGACTTGTTGCCTGGATTCACAACGATTGTAGCTTTAATTCAATACCCTGCATGTGTATTTTAATGAACGTTTGAGTTTTAACTAATACTATTAGCATTTAGCGTAGTGCATTTGCATTTCCAGATCTCTAGATGGGAGGCCTGCGTGCCAGGTAGGAGTGAAAGGTAAACATATGGTATCGAGGGCACAGCTGGGGGAAGAGGAAGGTCTATAGCAAGCGGCAACAGTGAGAGACTTGTTCTGGAAAGGTGCATTTTTAGAAGTAGAAGCTCATATTTTTTGGGTACAGACTTAGATAGCCTGCAGAGTTCTGTATTACTATCTTTGCAGTAGATTGCAACACCGCCCCCTTTGGCAGTTCTATCTTGGCGGTGAAGATTTCAGGGTTTTTGGTGGTTTTCCGAAGACAGGATTCAGACACGGCTAAGACATCCGGGTTGGCAGAGTGTGCTAAAGCAGTGAGTAAAACAAACTTAGGGAGTAGGCTTCTAATGTTAACATGCATGAAACCAAGGCTTTTACGGTTACAGAAGTCAACAAATGAGAGCACCTGGGGGTGGGAGTGGAGTTAGGCACTGCAGGACCTGGATTAACCTCTACATCAACAGAGGAACAGAGGAGAAGTAGGATAAGGGTACGGCTAAAGGCTATACAAACTGGCTGTCTAGCACGTTCGAACAGAGTGTAAAAGGAGCAGGTTTCTGAGCATGATAGCATAGATTCAAGGCATAGTGTATAGACAAAGGTAAGGTAGGATGTGAGTACATTGGAGGTAAACCTAGGCATTGAGTAATGAGAGAGATAGTCTCTAGAGATGTTTAAACCAGATGAAGGCTGGGACTAAAAACAAACAAAGTAAATAAAATATCCTGTCTGTAAAATGTATAGATTATGTATAAGCTGGATGTAGAAGACTAAGAATTGTTTATCCATTCATTTACTCCAATGAGGGGAGGGGTAGTAGGGTTAGGGAGGGGTGGTAGAGTTAGGGGAAATAAACTAAAATATATTTACATTACAGCAGACACTGAGCTAGGATTAGGGAAGATAACTAAGGAAAATATATTTTAAATAATATATAGATTTACAAAAGGGCGACCCAAATGCAGGCACAGAAGACAGATGGTTGGAGTCTTACAATGTTTATTAATCCAAAGGCGTAGGCAGGAGAATGGTCGTAGACAGACAAAAAGGTCAAAACCAGATCAGAGTCCAGGAGATACATAGTGGCAGTCAGGCTCGTGGTCAAGGCAGGCAGAATGCCCAGGCAGGTGGGTACAATGTCCAGAAACAGGCAAGGGTCAAAACCGGGAGGACTAGAAAAGGAGAATGCAAAAGCAAGAGAACGGCAAAAATGCTGGTTGACTTGGAAACATACAAGACGAACTGGCACAGAGAGACAGGAAACACAGGGATAAATACACTGGGGAAAATAAGCAACACCTGGAGAGGGTGGAGACAATCACAAGGACAGGTGAAACAGATCAGGGCGTGACATATATGTGGGATTGGAAATTATGCCGACAATTACATTGATATATAAAAAAAATGTTGAAGGATAAACACTCCAGACAGCCTACCCGACCACTCAGAGGCATCCGCATGGTCCTAAAGCACACAGTTGCCTCGTTTTGTATCAGATTCCAATGATAAAACTGGGGGGGACAAAAATGCAATTTCAGAATGTGGGGGGGACATGTCCCCCCATCCCCAGTGAAAGTTGCACCCCTGTTCAGATGAACAAAATATGAGTTGGCCTACTGTATGTTATCTGGCTATGTTCCATAGGATGTAGGCTTGTTAATTTAGCTGACAAGATATGCTTATAAGTCTCATGCCATTATTTTATATTATATGATTTTATAGTAAGAAGAATATAATTTAACATAGCTGAATAAAATAAAAAGGATATTTTTCCCCATTCCAGAGCGAGTTTGCATATATAGTGGCTATGTTGAACATAAAAGTGATCATTTGAAACAGGTCATATATACTAGAGTTAGAGGTATTTAGCAGCTTTAGTTGATACAAACATTAGAATTCCAAACATATATGGGCTGCATCATCCGACTATAGGCTATTGATAATTTGAGAAAATCAAAAAACTTTTTTTTTTAAAAGCTTGCACTGTGTCCCTTGCCTCAGGCTGCACGGCTGTTCTCTCGTCAAGTGAACATATTTTCATCCTTCAGACTATTCTCAAAGTAATATTGTCTTTAGTAATATGTCAAATTATTTTAAATTTAGAAAGTCTCACTATCAAATGAGCAAGAACAGAGGCAGGGGGGAACAAAATGACATGTCATTTGTCCGTTTTTCAATGATGCCGGGTAGGCTACTTCGGTTTTATAGCGGAGCATGTGCTTGATATATGAGCAGCTGAGAAATGAATATAAAAACACTTATTTCACTCCATGCATCAACCACTGTTTGAGGAGCATGCTCTCGCTAAGCGACAGGTGATATTCCCGCTCAAACTCCATGTGCCATGGGCTCTCCAACCCTGTTCCTGCTGCTACCCAGTGCTTCATTTGGGATACATGAAATCTCAAACTCATTCCGCAGAGGGCTGAGTTTCTGCAGGTTTTTGCTTTTTCCTTTCAATTAAGACCTAGACAACTTGGCGAGGGGAGTTCCTCACTAATTAGTGACCTTAATTAATCAATCAAGTGTGGAGCAAAAACCTGCCGGCCCTCGGTGGAATGAGTTTGACACGTGACCTAGAGCTGTACATTCTGTCCCAGACTGGTGGATAGACAATTTTTTTAGATAACATAAGGTAACCAATCTATCCAGTATGCATAATAAGGCAGTCCACACTCAAAGGGGATTCTACACCTTCTACACCTGCATTGCTTGCTGTTTGGGGTTTTAGGCTGGGTTTCTGTACAGCACTTTGAGATATCAGCTGATGTACGAAGGGCTATATAAATAAAATTTGATTGATTACTCAAATGTGTTTCATTTTGGAGTATAGGCTAGTCCAATAATGTACCAAAGACTCCTTAAATTGGCCAGAGCAAAAACACTTTTAGATTCTAGTTCACAAAACAACCCTTAATATACCTCTACGCATTTACAGTACCCTTACAATATTTACGGCTGACATATTTGTAACTCTGTTGGATACAATCACCACCCCACATCCAGAATGCACTGGAGCAGGTCACAATGACCCTCGTATATTTGCATCCAATAAATATTACAGATGACAGTTAAGATTTTGGGATGAAATATGAGCCAGTGGGGCACAATATAAACCGACATTTTGATGAATGTAAACTACAAAGGAAATGGAATGGTTTTGGATACTGGACATAAATCTTGGCAAGCCCATTCGTTTCATTCATTTTCACGCACGGGCTGCGAAGTGGCTGCAAACAGCCTGTGACTGTCTGCCTGTGCCTTGGTCGTGGAACTGCCTATGTTTTTCAATGTGAGCACTGCAGCCTTGGTTCATGTTGGCTGCACAGTGTTGACTCATGAAAAGCCTTTTCCAGAGCTTCGTTGACACTGTGTGTATGTGTGCGCTCGTACATGGATACTGTATTTGAGTGTTTTGATGTCTGTATGGGCATGATGTAAGGCGTGAGAGTGGTTTGGTTGTTTTCCTCAACAACTGGTATGTAGGGGTTTATGGAATTTCACAATGAAGCTGTACAGTATGAACATGTGTGTTTGTTTGAGCGTGCGTTTGAATGTAACTCACAGAGCAGATGAAGTTGGTGCTATAGTAGTAGCAAATGTTTTCTACAAGTCCTCTATGCGGGTTTCTACCAGAGCCAGTTTAGTAACAGCTTTAAAGTGCAGTGTGCCCCTACAGCACTGTAAATCTCTCCTTTCTCAATCCACTGAGGAGTGGATGGAGAAAGAATGGCCTGCCATCCCTCCTCACACTACCTCACACAGCCATGACAAGGCCCTTTGTGGTGAAAACTACTCTGACAAACGGCACTCGCTGATTACCTCAAAGAGAAAGAACACGGGGCAGCGCGTCTCAAATGGCACCCTATCCCTTATATAGTGCACTACTTTTGACCAGCGCCCATTTGGGCAGTGTGCACTATAGGGAATAGGGTGCCATTTGGGGGACACCACAAGGCGACTATAGCGTTTCACTTCAAGCTAGCCATCACGATTTCAGAAACTGTGCAGAGAAAGCGTCTTGACAGGGGAATGACACCCGTTATAGTAGTAGAGAGAGAGGAGAGGACAATCCCCCAGATAACCATCTCCGTCTCCTCTACATTGTTATTGTAATATTGTGACATACATCAACGTTGTGGGTACGAGAGGTACAGTATGCTCCAGTTACTAATGGCATATTGGATGTCTGATGCTTTCAAGGCACTTTTACCATCCTGTATAGAGGACTCAATCTCAATGCTTTCCGGTATTGGGTCTGTTTCATTTCAGGATTTAACACGTGTAAAATGGCTGTTTGCACCATAGCTTCAGGGCTAACACACAGTCAGAGGTACTGACCTAAATTACACAGTCTACAAACTGCAAGGCCCAGAGAGAGACAGGCAGACAGACAGACAGACAGACAGAGACAGAGATACAGACAGAGAACAGAAGAGAGCACCTGTGTCAAATGAAATCATGCTGTATTTCAAGAGATCGTGCCAATTTGACCCAGCATTGATATCAAGCAGAGGAAGCAGCACACGGACGAAATAGACGCAACGTTACATTCATGTCAGGGGTGGGGTGGCACGGAGAGGAAGAGTAGCAGAGACAGACAGAGCAGACAGCGAGGATACAACTGCAAATGTCAAATTACTGCATGAGAAGCAAATTGGAAAAATAGAGAGAGGGGGAGGGAGAGAGGGGTGAGGATTGGGATAAAAATGTGAAAAAAAAAGCCTGATGAATGACAAGAGGGAAAGGGGAAAACAGTGAAGTGACGTCAAATACGGAGATGGAGTGCGTTTCAGACAAGCACTTTGATTGAGTTGGAGACGCATTGCTTTTGTCAGCGCCGGTCCATGTCAGGATAAGCAGAATAACATGTAATCTCTCGTCCCGTCATAAACGACGGATGGTTTTAATTTTCTCCCTCTGAGCTTTCCTTTCAAATGACAGAGCTGAACTGCGGTTTTACTGTCAGCACGTTGACAATCAGCTCGATTCAATCACAGGGTGGAGAGGAAAACAGCGATTGCAGGGGAAATGAAACTGCTGTTGAGGGAATTCCGTTTGAATTCAGTTTGTTGGAGAGGTGTCGGGGGGGCGAGCAGGTGGCAGGGCTCTAAGATAGAACAGAAAAGGCAAGATACGTAGACTCTAGGCTCTAGAGCAGGCCTGGGCAATTATTTTCCATGGAGGACCACATTAGAATATGTTTTTTTTCCCCATCGCGGGCCAGAATCATATTACAGGAGTATACATCATGTGTATGACTGTGTTGACAGATATATCTACTGGAAATCACATCCAGATGGCTACTTATTTTACTTTTTTTAACAAGCACAGAAATAAACCACATCGGTGTTCTCCTTTTGGTAGGTATTTTCATTATTAAACATGCAATGAACTACACGGAGGGAAAAGCATTCAGCACCACGGACAGAACCCTTGTTAACGGGTATGCACAAAAACACAAGAGAGAGAGAGAGAGCTCAACATTACATTTAAACTTCTCAATCAGTGTGAGGAGTGAAGTCTCTGATGGGCATTGACGAGAGCCGTGAAGTCAGGTATAGTTTCTGACGTCGCTATGCGCAGGATTGCTGAGAGGTGAGAGTCAGTAAGAGATGATCTGTGCCTTGACTTGTTAGATTTCATCACTGAACATGTCTGTTCACATACGTAGGTTGACCCAAACAGTACAAACATCTTCTGAGCATGACTCCTAATCTTTGGAAAGTCATCGAGAGACGCATAGAACCTCGTCAGTGACATTGTTTTGAATAGTTCTCCAATCGCTGTATGAGACTGAAGATCGATAAGCTCAAGTTGCAGGTCCATTTCCCTTGAAGGCTTTCACAAGGCTGTACATCTGATGTGCAAAAAGGCCCTTCACTTGTAGTTTGGAATTCTGTTCATTCATGAGGGCCATGATGTCCACGGAGAAGGCAAAATCAGCCAACCATTCTTTATCTTACAGTTGAGGGAAATCCACATATTTTCCTTTCATTTGCAAAAACACAGACTTCAGGTCCCACACCCTTTTAAGCACCTTCCCCAAACTCAGCCATCTCGTGTTTGTGGGGTAGGGGAGATCTGCATCACCCGACTCTGTCTCTTCATACAGTGAGACAAACTGCATGTGGTTTAAAGATTTTGCTCTTATGAAGTGTATCACTTTAGTGACTGTATCCACAACATGGCTTATTTTCAGAACACATTTACAGAGCACCTCCTGATGAATAATGCATGGCAGGAAAATAATTTTCTGATCTGGGTTCAACTCAGCTACTTGATCTTGTATCCTTTTCAAAAAGCCAATGTTTTTTCCTGTCAAGGTTAGGCACCTATCAGTGGTCACACTGGATAATTTTTCAAAACTCAGTTCCAGCTTTGCCACACACTTATTAACCTCCTCCAACAAAGCTCCTCTGTAATTTCAAAGTCTGGGGTTATGCCTCGTAATAATATCAACAACTGCACCGTGTCACGTGCATCACTGCTCTCATCCAGGGCCCAGGAGAAATAGGTGAAATCCTTTATCTTGTCTTTCAACTGTTGTTCCATATTCTCTGCGATGTCCTCAATGTTAGTCTTGACAGGGAAACATTTTCAAACAGCTCTTTCATGTCAGGGCAAAGTATTGCTCCGGAGTCAATTAAACATTCTTTAATAAATTCACCCTCATCGAATGGCTTGCTATGTTTAGCAAATTTGTGGTACATAGCGAGCTCTCGCAATTCCGTTGTTTGCTGAATGAAGTTTTGAAAAGTCCTTGCTGCTTTTGCAACTGAGAAAGCAACTCTTTCGATCCACCTGCTTAGAAGACATATTCCTATATCTCTCTGCACGCTTCGTCTGGAAGTGTCTTGACAAGTTGTAGTCTTTCAAGACAGCAATGCTCTCTTTGTACACTAGGCACACAGCTTTCCCTGATACCTCAATGAATAAATATTTTGATGTCCACTCTTTCTGGGACGCCCTACATTCATTGTCTACTTTCCTTTTCTTTCAAATCCTTTGCACAAGTTCTAGCTAGCCGCCATTTGTAACGTTGACGTGTGCGTCAGCCTGTCAGTCACTGTCTGTCCTTGTGCAGTTGTTATTTCTACGGGCCTTCAAAATCAATGTCCCACAAGCGGTGGGAGTTAAATCAAAGCTTTTTCATTTGAATGACAAAATACATTTTTCAAAACTTGACTAATCGCAAATTCTTTTTGAATCAGGACGCCGGCCTTTGCCCTGCTCTAGAGAGTGAACCTAACCTAGAACTGCCTAGAAGGAGTGCCTATAAGCTATTGTTGGAAGAGATATATGGAGGAGGTATTTTGACCTCAATGGGAAAACCTGGTCAAATAAATGTTAAATCACAAATGGGTATAAACTCCTACAAACAGACTTTTGAAATGTCCACACTATGCTCAGACAAGAGTGCCTGCCTATCCAGGTGTGTAAGTATCTACTTCCACCAGAAATGAAATGCTCAAACATCTTTGTCACTCAAATAGATTGTGGTCTCACAACTGTCTTCAGTTAGGCCTCAGTCATCAATGCACTGTAACATGAAATTTGAAAAAAATAAATCACGATGATAGACACTGTAGCCTATGGCCATTTTGATTGATTTAGTCCAGCAGGCAATTTGATAATCTCAAGTAGTTTGATATACGATGATTGGTTTTTACCTTTTATTCTGTTTTTTGGCACAGATCCACTTGCTCTCTCTTTTCCCCATCCTTCTATTTTGAAAATCATGTCTTTCCAGAAAAAGATTGTCCAGTTCAATTTTTAGGTCTACCGCTACTAATGAATAACAGAGCATCATTGTAAAGACCCTTTATTGGGTTTGGGGATTAGATATCCTAACCAACTACAGTATACAGCAAACTACCATATCCAGCAACAAAGTATCCTGACCTAAATAATTCAGTAAGTATATTGTTATGCCCCTAAATTATCTTAACTGTCTCAACAATCCTATGTAGGCCAACAGAGTATTAGACATGCTTAATGTGCTGACAGTACATCTGCACTACAGTGTGCGTGCTCGCATGCATGTGCTCTGTGTGCTCCATGTGCTCTGTGTGTGCGTGTGTGTGTGTGTGTCTTGTACGCTCCGTAAAATCTTAGTAAAGTAGATCTGCACTAAGCACTAACCTCCCTGTAGAGACAGAGAGAGAGGTGTCTCTCCTGCCCTCCTTCTATCCTAGTGGAGCGCTAGACTGAGCAAGGCTGGGAGGAGGGCCAGGAGGAGGGCAAGCTGGGAGGTGTAGTATGCAATAGACAGATGGTCCTGCTAAGAGGTGTAGCATATGTCGATGTCTTCGACAAGCTGGCTCCCAGACAACACAGTACCCACTTGAAGTTCAGCCCCACTTCAAACTTTCTTTTCCGGCTCTGCTGTACTGTACGTACTAAGTAGTCAATGTATCTTTTTTACTACAGTACGCTAATCTCCTGAAACCGCTGAGTCGGCACTAAACACGTGCCTAACTGTGAAAACCATCCATCGCATAAAAAGTAGAGTAGACGCTGTAGGATATTATGGGATGGTCGTGTGGTTAGTACTGTACCTTTTCTGAGGTGGAGTAAAAGTGTTCCCTTGTGCAACTCCAGCGTGAGGCTGCGATCGTGTTGTCCCTCTGTGTGTATCAGTGTCCCAGAGTTCTGCAGGGTTTTGAACTTCAGAGAGATACTGTCTTTGGCTGTTCGAATTGGTGTTGGGTTGGGGCTGAACCTGTAGAGCAAGCAGCCGCTGCCGTCAAAACTTGCCACAACAGACTCTGCAAAAAAAAAACATATTCATAAGTAAAGATTCTACAGTAGGATGTAGTACAATCAGACTCTGCAAACAAGAAATTACATTACAGCAAGATTCTGCACTAGGAGAGTAGAAATGCATATCACAACCCACATATATTCATCAGAAAGACAAACGCATACATTATTTTCAGTTCTAGTTGTAAACCAACTGGAATAACTGAATTTAAACCACTTAAGAGAATAGGTGAGGCATGAGGAGGTGATTCAGTCTCAAAGTGGTGGTCATTCAGAGTGTTCAGTATTTTCATTAGCTATTAGCTAGACATTATAGACTCCAGTGTGTGCTGGTTGAGTGAGATTCAGATAAGAAGCTAATTTCTCCATACTTAACTGCTTCTAATGAAGCGGGGTAGCCTTTGTCCCTCACACATCAAACCACTTCAATGATTGAAGACCTGTGATTAAGAACACTTTAATATGAGGGTACTGACACATTTGATCATTTATCTTATATTTGATCTTATTTATATTGTTGGTACAGTGGGGGATATACCATTAGGCAAAAGAGGCCTCACATCATCAATGGGCCTCATGAGCTGGGCAAATTCATTATTATATATATTTTTGTATAAAAAAATCATTTCTCCGTTTGAGGCATAATAACATAAAATGAAATACGTCTGTTTAAGCTAGAGATATCTGTTTTTGTATAGGCTGCGTCTAAATCCAACGCATACGCCAATGTTGGTCTTCCATATCTGTGATAGAAGGTGGCTGAGCTACGGTGGTGTTTGTCAGACAAGAACACATACAAAAAATGTCTGTAGCATAATAGCGGTTTGGGCTACACACTAATATGACTGCAGCGGGTGCGTAATTGGCGACAGAGAAGTCAGGGGCAGGAGAGCAGAACTGGGTGATAACCGGAGATTTATAATGCAAAAGCAACCGGCATCCAGAACAAGAAGATAAATAGGCACAAAAATAACCCGTCGTGAGCTCATGGGGTACGTGCACAAGCACTACAATAAACAATCCCACACAAAGACATGGGGGGGAACAGAGGGTTAAATATACAACAAGTAATTGAGGGAATTGAAACCAGGTGTGAGGAAAAGAAAGACAAAACACATGGAAAATGGATCGATGATGGCTAGAAGGCCGACCGCCGAGCGCCGCCCGAACAAGGAGAGGACCTGACTTCGGCGGAAGTCGTGACAGTACCCCCCCTTGACACGCGGTTCCAGCAGCGCACCGACGTCGGCCTTGGGGACGACCCGGAAGGCGAGGCGCAGGGCGATCCAGACAGAGACGGTGGAACTCCCGCAGCATTGAAGGGTTCAACACGTCCTCCACCGGAACCCAGCACCTCTCCTAAGGACTGTACCCCTCCCACTCCACGAGGTACTGAAGGCCCCTCGCCCGACGCCTTGAATCCAGTATAGAGCGAACAGAGTACGCCGGGGCCCCATCCCGCACCTCAGACTGCTGGAGCGGGCCAACCACCACCGGCCTGAGGAGAGACACATGGAACGAGGGTTTAATACAGTAATCAGGGGGAGCTGTAACCTATAACAAACCTCGTTCACTCTCCTCAGTACTTTAAATGGCCCCACAAACCGCGGACCCAGCTTCCGGCAGGGCAGGTGGAGGGGCAGGTTTCGGGTCGAGAGCCAGACCCGGTCCCCCGGTGCGAACACCGGGGCCTCACTGTGGTGACGGTCTGCACTGGTTTTCTGGCGCAGCACGGCCAGCTGGAGGTGAACATGGGCGGCGTCCCATCTCTCCTCCACACGCCTGAACCAGACGTCCACCGCAGGAGCCTCGGTCTGACTCTGATGCCACTGCACCAGAACCGGCTGGTATCCCAGTACGCACTGGAAGGGGGAGAGGTTAGTGGATGAGTGGCGGAGCGAGTTCTGAGCCATCTCGGCCCAGGCCACGAACGCTGCCCACTCCCCTGGCCGATCCTGGCAATACGACTGCAGGAACCTGCCCACATCCTGGTTCACTTTCCCCACCTGCCCATTACTCAGAGGGAGGAGACAGCAGGACTTAGAGAACCAATCCACAATGACCAGGATCGTGGTGTTTCCCTGTGGGGCGGAGGGGGGTCCACCGACCAAGGTAGTTTCCCTCTGCGCAGGTGCCTAGGAGCCTTACACTGGGCGCACACCGAGCAGGAGGAAACATAAACCCACGTCCTTGGCCAAGGTAGGCCACTAGTGCTTCCCAACCAAACAGTGCACCGTCCGACCGATCGCAGGATGACCAGAGGAGGTTGACATGTGGGCCCAATAGATCAACCAGTCACGGACAGTAGACGGAACGTACAGACGACCAGCAGGATACTGGAGGGGATCGGGCTCTGCAGGTAACGCCTGCTCAATGTCCAGCTCCCACACTACCGCCACCATCAGGCAGGAGGCCGGGAGTATGGGAGTGGGATCCATGGGCCGCTCCTCTATATCATACCGTTGGGACAGTGGAACGTTGTGTTAGAAACTCATTTTCGAAAATAATTTTGCCTTGACAACAGCCAACAGCTCCCGATCCCCCACGTAATAGTTTCGCTCCACCGGGCTGAGCTTCTTCGAGAAGAAGGCACAGGGGTGGAGCTTCAGTGGCGTACCGGAGCCCTGAGAGAGCACAGCTCCTATCCCAGCCTCGGATGCGTCCACCTCCACTATGAATGCCAAATAGGGATCCAGATGGGCCAGCACGGGAGCCGAGGTAAACAGAGCCCTCAGGTGAACAAAAGCCCTGTCCGCCTCAGCCGACCACTGCAAACAAACCGATGATGAGTTGGGCGTTTCCACATCAAGAGGTATACGGGTAATTCCTCGATAAATTCCTTTTAAATTTTTTTATTATCAAAACATACTTCCTTTTAATTTCATCTTTGACAATTTGTTCATGTTTGAATCTGTTATTCAATGTGTTTCTGTGGGCTAATACGATTAAGGACAAATTCAATGTTTAATCAGATGTACACTACCGTTCAAAAGTTTAAGATCACTAAGAAATGTTCTTGCTTGTGAAAGAAAAGCGATTTTCTTTGTCCATAGCATCAAATTGATCAGAAATACAGTGTAGACATTGTTAATGTTGTAAATGCCTATTGTAGCTGGAAACTGCAGATATTTGATGGAATAGTTATGTAGGCGTAGAGAGGCCCATTATCAGCAACCAATGTGTTCCAATGGAACGTTGTGTTAGAAAATCATTTTGCAATTATGTCAGCTGAAAACTGTTGTCCTAATTAAAGAAGCAATAAAGTTGGCCTTATTTAGACTAGTTGAGTATCTGGAGCATCACCATTTGTGGGTTACAGGCTCAACAAATAACTTTCTTCTGAAACCCGTCAGTCTATTCTTGTTCTGAGAAATGAAGGCTATTCCCATGCGAGAAATTTCCAAGAAACTGAAGATCTCATACAATGCTGTGTACTACTCCCTTCACAGAACAGCCTAAACTGGCTCTAACCAGAATAGAAAGAGGAGTGGGATGCCCCGGTGCACAACTGAGAAAGAGGACAAGTACATTAGAGTATCTAGTTTGAGAAAGAGATGCCTCACAAGTCCTCAACTGACAGCTTCTCTAAATAGTACCCACAAAACACCAGTCTCAACGTCAACAGAGAAGAGGCGACTCCGGGATCCTGGCCTTCTAGGCAGAGTTCCTCTGTCCAGTGTCTGTGTTATTTTGCCCATTTGGCCAGTCTGAGATATTGCTTTTTCTTTGCAACTCTGCCTATAAGGCTAGCATCCCAGAGTCGCCTCGTCACCATGCTTTTCTTTCAAAAACAAGGACATTTCTAAGTGACCCCATGTGATGATACATGTAGTGATAGTGACAGTGTATGTAGTGATAGTGATACATGTATATATATATATATATATATATATATATATATATATATATATATATATATATATATATATGTATACATACAATAGTGCATCTAAATATATACATACAATAGTGCATCTAAATCTTTTAAGGGGGGTGAGAAGGATTACTTTATCCTATCCTAGGTATTCCTTAAAGAGGTGGGGTTTCAGGTGTCTCCGGAAGGTGGTGATTGACTCCGCTGTCCTGGCGTCGTGAGGGAGTTTGTTCCACCATTGGGGGCCAGAGCAGCGAACAGTTTTGACTGGGCTGAGCGGGAACTGTACTTCCTCAGTGGTAGGGAGGCGAGCAGGCCAGAGGTGGATGAACGCAGTGCCCTTGTTTGGGTGTAGGGCCTGATCAGAGCCTGGAGGTACTGAGGTGCCGTTCCCCTCACAGCTCCGTAGGCAAACACCATGGTCTTGTAGCGGATGCGAGCTTCAACTGGAAGCCAGTGGAGAGAGCGGAGGAGCGGGGTGACGTGAGAGAACTTGGGAAGGTTGAACACCAGACGGGCTGCGGCGTTCTGGATGAGTTGTAGGGGTTTAATGGCACAGGCAGGGAGCCCAGCCAACAGCGAGTTGCAGTAATCCAGACGGGAGATGACAAGTGCCTGGATTAGGACCTGCGCCGCTTCCTGTGTGAGGCAGGGTCGTACTCTGCGGATGTTGTAGAGCATGAACCTACAGGAACGGGCCACCGCCTTGATGTTAGTTGAGAACGACAGGGTGTTGTCCAGGATCACGCCAAGGTTCTTAGCGCTCTGGGAGGAGGACACAATGGAGTTGTCAACCGTGATGGCGAGATCATGGAATGGGCAGTCCATTGACTGACCTTCATGTCTTAAAGTAATGATGGACTGTCGTTTCTCTATATTTATTTGAGCTTGTCATAACATGGATGTTGTCTTTTACAGGACTGTTACAAACCTGTTATTTTACACAGACCACCCTACTGCCTGGCATACAGCTGTAACCAGGCATTTCAGCTGCAAGACAAAGAAAGGCATCTGCAAGAGAAGACAAATCCACATTTTTGAGGACAGCAAGAAGGACAGGGAAAACAGGTTTGATGGTAAACATGTACCAGAACGGAACTGTCATGGTCCAGGGCAGTGAGGCTGCACTTAGCTATTTTGTGCAGGACTTCTCCACACTAAGGAAGATAGCGGAAACCAAAAATGACCCACGACCTCTCCCCTCACCTCAAGCTCTCCAGCAGCAGGAGCCCAGACCCACACAACAGGTCTATCCTCCCCCCTGCCTGCCTACGACCACCAGAGCCAAGATCACACCACCATCAGCCTGCTGAGAGACAGGTTGGCTCTGTTAGAGGTGTGGGTTACTGTGCTGAAGGAGCGGCCCCCAGCTACACCACCTCCAGCCCAGACACAGAGCTTCTTCAGGGCCAGATCAATCAGTGCAGGACCCACCTGAAGAACTCTGTCCAGGAGCTGAGAAAGCGCCTTACCACAGACCATGAGGAGAGAACCAGTGCAGGTAAAGGAGGAGATGGCAAAGGAGGCCACAGTGTCTCCTGACCCCTCCTGTCTCAGCCTCCAGTATTTATGCTGCAGTAGTTTATGTGTCGGGGGGCTAGGGTCAGTTTGTTATATCTGGAGTACTTCTCCTGTCTTATCCGGTGTCCTATGTGAATTTAAGTATGCTCTCTCTAATTCTCTCTTTCTCTCTCTCTTTCTCTCGGAGGACCCGAGCCCTAGGACCATGCCTCAGGACTACCTGGCATGATGACTCGTTGCTGTCCCCAGTCCACCTGGCCGTGCTGCTGCTCCAGTTTCAACTGTTCTGCCTGCGGCTATGGAATCCTGACCTGTTCACCGGACATACTACCTGTCCCAGACCTGATGTTTTCAACTCTCTAGAGACAGCAGGATTGGTAGAGATACTCTTAATGATCGGCTATGAAAAGCCAACTGACATTTACTCCTGAGGTGCTGACTTGCTGCACCCTCGACAACTACTGTGATTATTATTATTTGACCATGCTGGTCATTTATGAACATTTGGACATCTTGGCCATGTTCTGTTATAATCTCCACCCGGCACAGTCAGAAGAGGACTGGCCACCCCTCATAGCCTGGTTACTCTCTAGGTTTCTTCCTAGGTTTTGGCCTTTCTAGGGAGTTTTTCCTAGCCACCGTGCTTCTACACCTGCATTGCTTGCTGTTTGGGGTTTTAGGCTGGGTTTCTGTACAGCACTTTGAGATATCAGCTGATGTACGAAGGGCTATTTAAATCAATTTGATTTGATTTAGAGCATAGAGAACATACTGTACGGCTTCCCAGTGTCACGCCCTGACCTTAGAGAGCCGTTTTATTTCTCTATTTGGTTAGGTCAGGGTGTGATGTGGGGTGGACATTCTATTTTTTGTTTTCTAGGTTTCTTTATTTCTATGTTTTGGCCGGGTATGGTTCTCAATCAGGGACAGCTGTCTATCGTTGTCTCTGATTGGGAATCATACTTAGGTAGCCCTTTTTCCCTCCTTTCAGGGTGGGTAGTTATCTTTGTTTGTGGCACTTAGCCCTGTAAGCTTCACGGTTATTTCTTTTGTTAGTGTTTTTGTTGGCGACTTTTTAAAATAGAATAAACTGTACGCTCACAACGCTGTACTTTGGTCCACTTCTTTTGACGGCCATGACACGCAGAGAGAAGCTACAGCCCTTCACCACCCCTAACACCCCCACTGACCCACTCTCATCCACACACCACCCTTTACTCACACCCCCAGTCAACTAGGAAGCGGGGACACCAACTACAGAGAGAAGCTTTCTGCCCCCCCCGTACACAGGAGAAAGCTTTTCTCTGTAGTTGGTGTCCCCGCTTCCTTGTTGACTGGGGGTGTGAGTAAAGGGTGGTTGGCCCCACACCGTAAACCCACTACTCTGGTAAAACCCACTGAGGTGGCCAAACTCTTCCCGCACCATAAGGTGTCCAAAATATGGTGCCCAAAAGCACAGGATGCACTCCACATCCGGACCCAGCCTGACTTTGGCACACCAGGCCACATTATTATTCACACCGGCACCAACAACCTGAGAGAGGAGCAGGAGAGAGTAGGCAGCCTGGTCAACAGAGTAACAGAGAGGGCCTTTGAGTGGTACCCCAACTCCCACATCACCATCAACACTCTGCCACCCCGCAAAGACTTTAATTCCCATACCATTCAGAAACGTAACTCTGACGTCAGAGGGTGTGGCAGAATACTTATTTTCCACCATAATTTGCAAATAAATTCATAAAAAAATCCTACAATGTGATTTTCAGGATTTTTTTTCTCATTTTGTCTGTCATAGTTGAAGTGTACCTATGATGAAAATGACAGGCCTCTCTCATCTTTTTAAGTGGGAGAACTTGCACAATTGGTGGCTGACTAAATACTTTTTTGCCCCACTGTATATATATATATATATATATATATATATATATATATAACAGAACTGTTTGCTGTTATCCTGTTCATCACACTCTTAACAACTTAGTAGATACTGTATTTCTGACTGTGCTATTCTTTCTTTTTGCAACATGAAATCGCTATCAGTTAGCATGTGGAACATTCAGGGCCTAAACTCATCAACCTTTGGACTGAAGAGTTTAGCATTGGAGTTCCAAAAATATGTTTAAGATGTTGACGTCATCGTTCTGCAGGAGACATGCTGTAAAACAGACGTTGTCACTCACTATCCCACAGGATAAAAGGTAAATTAGTCGTCATAGAAACACAGCTCTGTCAACAGAGGCAGAGACTCTGGAGGATTGATCATTTGGTACAAATCTGACTACAAAATCTAATTTGATCCCCTCAAAATTGGTAAATATCATAACTGGATCAAACTGAAAAAATAATTTGTACTGACAGAAAAAAAACGTGTTCCTTTGCGCAATATATATCCCCACTCAGAATCCCCATATTACTCAGACGAGATAACTCTCTCTTAGATAACATTCTGGATACCACATCCACTCACAGTAAAGAAGGCTAGCAGTAGAAAACATCAACTATATATTCAGGCAAAAGGCAAAAGAAGCACAACTGAAATTGATAACAAAAAAGACCACAGATGACAACTGGTTTGAACTATAAGGAAAGAATTTAGGACACTATCAAACCAAAAGTACAGAGACCCAAATAATGGTGAAGTACGCCTTCATTACTGTGAGACTTTAAAACTCTAGAAATGTACACTCATAACAAAAAAAAAGCACAGTACAAGTAGCCGAGGAGTCCATAAACAAACAACTTCTGGCAAAATTTGAAAATAATCTAAAAATCAAAACTAGAAGAACTAGCGATACAAAATAGTGACATATGGACAACCCTTTTTAAAACACTACAACAAAGTGATACAAAAATGCCAAATTCATTAGAAATTGAATGGAAAGCTATAAAGGCCTATCAAAATCTCCCCAATACTGACTGACCAGGAGCTCTATAAGAAACTTCAGGCCCTCAATTTCTTTTTTTTCAATTTAAAGTTTTATTAAGTTTGTTTTTTCAATCAACCAACAAAACACATTCACAGATGTGACAGGCTTTAAAAAAAAAGTTTTTTAAAAGCATGTGGACCTGATGGCATCCTAAATGAGATGCTCAAATTCATTAGCGTAAAATGTCAATTGGCTATTTTAAAACGGTTTAATTTGATCCTGAGTGTAGGTTATTTCCCTGACATCTGGAATCAAGTACTCATAAACCCAATCTTTAAGAACGGAGACAAATTTGAACCTAAAAATTACAGAGGCATTTGTGTGAACAGTAACCTGGGCAAGGTTTTCTGTAGTATTATAATAATGTATTACAAAAGTAGTTTGAGATGTTTTGGCAAAGTTTACAGGTAAGTTTTTAGATATTTTGTAGTCACGTTGCGCAAGTTGGTACCAGTGTTTTTCTGAATCCAACGCGCCAAATAAATGGACATTTTGGATATATATTGACGGAATTAACCTAACAAAATGACCATTTGTGATGTTTATGGGACATATTGGAGTGCCAACAAAAGAAGCTTGTCAAAGGTAAGGCATGATTTATATTTTTATGTCTGCGTTTTGTGTCACGCCTGCAGGGTTGAAATATGTTCTCTCTTTGTCTATGGAGGTGCTACCCTCAGATAATAGCATAGTTTGATTTTGCTGAAAAGCCTTTTGAAATCTGACATGTTGGCTGGATTCACAATACGTGTAGCTTTAATTTGGAATCTACATGTGTGATTTCATGAAAGTTTGATTTTTAGTCATTTATTTGAATTTGGCGCTCTGCATTTTCACTGGCTTTTGGCCAGGTGGGACGCTAGCGTTCCACATATCCCAGAGAGTTTAATAAGCACAATGTCTTGAGTATAAGCCAAATTGGATTTATACTAAAACATCGCATGAACAATCGTAATCTCAGCAATAAAAGAAACATCCCTTTTCAAGGACCCTGTCTTTCAAAGATAATTAGTAAAAATCCAAATAACTTCACAGATCTTCATAGTAAAGGGTTTAACCTCTCTTGGGTAGGGGGCAGTATTTTGACGTCCGGATGAAAAGCGAGCCCAAAGTAAACTCCTGTTACTCAAGCCCAGAAGCTAGGATATGCATATAATTGATAGATTTAGATAGAAAACACTCAAACGTTTCTAAAACTGTTACAATTATGTATGTGGGTATAACAGAACTGATATGGCAAGCGAAACCCCGAGGACAAACCAACCCCCCCCCCCAAAAAGAAAATTCAGCCTTCCACAATTTTCAATGGCTACCACTTTTATTATAAGGCCAAGTCCTCCGAGATTTCAGTTCCTAGGGCTTCCACTAGATGTCAACAGTCTTTAGAAAGAGTTTCAGGCTGTTTTTTGGAAAAATGAGCCAGAAATTGTAGTTTTCTAAATGGCTCCCATTTTGGGTGTAGTGTTTCCAAGCGTGTGGAAGAGAGCTCATTCTTTGGTATTTTTCTCCGGTAAAGACAATAACGATAAAGCAAATTGAATTGAGAGAGAGGAAGAGAGCTTAGAGTTGGATAAATGTAGATAAACTTTCCTTTTTTGGAAGGATTTATACAGGATACTAACCTCAACATTAAAACCTTTAATCCATATTAAAATTCCATTACTAAAACCTTAATTTTTAAAAATGTGCTAAATGGATTATTACTACCAAGGACTATCAAGAAAAATCTTCTAACAAACCAAAAACTGCAGAAGAAACACAGCGGTACCTGGAAATACCATCCAACACAAAACTGAGTGAGTAATATTCAGTCTGAAGCTACTTCTGAAACCAAAAAGTAGGTCATTTTGTTACATAAAGCTAAGTAAATATGTATACTAAGCTACCAAGCTGCTAGGCCAGAACAGACCCGGCAGAAATTTCAATTAGCACTGAAGTGTGAAGTCCGTTGTGTAAACTCTTGAGCCCCACAATGGCAGGAGAGTTTCTTAGCCCCTCCCCTGCACCAAATGTAGAGGCCTATGAAGCCCCAATGGCTTATCCATGTCCAGAGGTCATTACAATGCAGTACCTCATGGAAATTAAAAATATCCCTGCAAAAAAAAGCTCTTCAAGGACAATCCAGACACGTGTACAAGTCTGGTACACTAATGGTGCAGGGCATCCTCATGCAGTTCCAGCAGAACTTTTATGGGATTAAAGAGAGAGCACAGCAGGAAAAGCTTTCTCTCTGTGATGACTCCTCCATCCTGAGTGAGTCTGATCACACCTCTTCAAACTGTCCTGCTGACGAGGATTGTCATCCTCCCAGCACTGAACACACCCAGGCCCCATAACTGCACTGCTCCTCCATCATTGAGGAGATAAATTCACAGAGCTGGATAGAGACATGGTGGAGCTCAGAGAGCTAGTCCACACAATACAAACAGGACAAGCCCACAAAACAGACCAGCACAACAACACCCCCCAACAAGACCAGGAGGGCAGAAGGTGGAGATGGATGACTGTCTGAGAGAGATGGCTGCTCTACGGACTGAGGTGAGAGAACTTGAAGAGCGACAAATGGCACTGAAGGGCAAGATCAGAAAGCTGAGGTATGACAGAGAGCAGGACACTTCCCCCAGACAAGCCAGCAGAACAGCCCACCTCAGACCTGGACCACAGCCTCAACACCAGACAACATAGGACCCACCAACCCAACAGACCGAACCCCCTCCTAACAGCCCTCCTGTCAGCTCCCCCGATAGCCCTCCTGACAACCCCCCGCATCCTGATAGGGCTCCCGAATGGCGCAGCGGTCTAAGACACTGCCTCTCAGTGCTAGAGATTTCACTACAGACCCTGGATTGATTCGAGGCTGTATCACAACTGGATGTGATTGGGAGTCCCATAGGGCGGCGCACAATTGGTACAGCATCACCTGGGTTAAGGTTTGTTCTTAACTAACTTGTCTAGTCAAATAAAGGTTCAATAAAAATTTAAAAAATGTAATCCACTGACGACACACAAAAGCCAGAGATTGTGTTCCTTATGGATTCAAAAGGCAAATATATTCAAGAGGATACTCTTTTTCCCAAACACAAAGTGGCTAAACTCTGGTGCCCAAACATTAGACATGGCCTGGAGCTGTTGTCAGAGGACAGACTAGGATCCCCCAGCCACATCATAATTCACATGGGCACAAATAACTTGAGGGCCCAGCAGGAAATTGAGGCAAAAGCACTCAAGGGAGTGATTGAAAAGGTTTCTTCCACTTTCCCCAATGCACAAGTGGTTATCTCCACCCTGCTACCACAAAAAGACTTTCACCCTGCCGCCATACAGCGAGTGAATGCAAGCATTTTGTGAGACTGCCTCAAAACCTAATCTTACCTGGCCCAACACTCCACCCTTGACTTGAACAGCCTTTACGACCAATCCACCTCTGCAAAGCAGCAATCTCAACTTTTGCCAGGACCCTGAAGGAAGTCACCCTCAACCCTAGCCCCAGCACCACACGCTGGAGCAACAGAGCAACTGACACCCCGCTCAGACCAGCGAGACACCCCCCAGACCTGCCAGACCCCCTCCTGAAGGACCTGCACCGAGAGAACCCACGCCAAGAGGACCTACACCCAGACCACAGCATCACCAGCCACATCCAAAACGAGCTACGACCACCCCAAGCAAACCCTAAGCACCCATATCAGACCAATGCCCCTTCTGCCCACCCCATGACCCCCGCCCCTGCAGCAAGGACCTCAATATGACAGCAGAACATATGCCCAGGCCGTAAGCAGAGCAACAGGCCCAACCCCCACTATTACTCCCGCCAAAGCCCCATCCTGTGACCTAAGATGCTCAACACAATCTGCTTACACCTACTATGATGGTCCAGGCCTAACCACCCAAAAGCAATACCAGACACTAAGTAAAAGCTTTGTGTTTCAATCTCGTCCTGGAATATACAAGGTCATCTTCCTTTGGCCTAAAGAGCAGGAACCCTGACTTCCTCAAATACATTTGAAATACAGACATTGTTATCTTACAAGAAACATGGTTTAAAGGAGACAAACCCACTGGTTGCCCTCTAAGTTACAGAGAGCTGGAAGTCCCATCCACCAAACTACCAGGTGTTAAACAGAGGAGACTCAGAGGGTATGCTAATTTGGAATAGAGCAAAACATTTTACATCAGGCTAGAAATGAATAAGGAAATTATCTCAACAGAGAAAAAATTCCTCATGTATGCTACCTATATCCAATCAAATTTGATTGGTCACATAAACATGGTTAGCAGATGTTATTGCGAGTGTAGCTAAATGTTTGTGATGATAATTCAGACAGTGCAGCAATATCTATCAAGTAATATTTAACAGTTCCACAACAAAAACCTAATACACACACATCTAAGTAAAGGAATGGAAAAATAATATATAAATATATGGATGAGCAATGTCAGAGTGGCATAGGCTAAGATGCAATATATAGTATAGAATACGGTATATACACATGAGATGAGTAATGCAAGATATGTAAATATTGTTAAAGTGTCATTATTAAAGTGACTAGTGTTCCATTTATTAAAGTGACCAATGATTTCAAGTCTGTATATAGGCAGCAGCCTCTCTGTGCTAGTGATGGCTGTTAACAGTCTGATGGCCTTTAGATATAAGCTGTTTTTCAGTCTCTCGGTCCCAGCTTTGATGCACCTGTACTGACCTCGCCTTCTGGATGATTACGAGCCGAGGAACTTAAAACTTTCCACCTTCTCCACTGCTGTCCCGTCGATGTGGATAGGGGGGTGCTCCCTCAGCTGTTTCCTGAAGTCCACGATCATCTCCTTTGTTTTATTGACGTTGAGTGAGAGGTTATTTTCCTGACACCACACTCCGAGAGCCCTCACATCCTCCCTGTATGCTGTCTCGTCATTATTGGTAATCAAGCCTACTACTGTTGTGTTGTCTGCAAACTTGATGTTTGAGTTGGAGGCGTGCATGGCCACGCAGTCGTGGTTGTACTGGGAGTACAGGAGGGGGCTCTTAACCAAACATGCTATTTAGTTTTTTTTCTTGCGTTGTTCATAACTTGTTTTGTACATAATGTTGCTGTTACCATCTCTTATGACCGAAAAGAGCTTCTGGACAACAGAACTACGATTGCTCACCTCAAACTGGACGAAGAGTTCTTCTTCAATGAGTCGGACAGGAGGGATATAATACAGACACCCGACCAGGCCCAGATCCCTGTTATTCACTGGAGAAGGAAACAGAAATTTCACTGAAAGAGATCGGGGTGCCTTGTGAGGATCAGGCGACGAGTGGCTAATCTGCCCATGCCTTCCATCCTGCTAGCTAACGTTCAATCGCTGGAAATAAATGGGATGAACTGAAAGCACGTTTATCCTACCAATGGTGCATTAAAAACGGTAATATCTTATGTTTCACTGTGTCATGGTTGATCGACGACATTAAGAACATACAGCTGGCGGGTTATACACTCTATCGGTAGGACAGAACAGCAGCCTCTGGTATGACACGGGGCGGGGGCCTAGGCATTTATGTAAACAACAGCTGGTGCATGATACCTAAGGAAGTCTTGAGGTTTTGTTCGCCTGAGGTAGAGTATCTCATGATAAGCTGTAGACCACACTATCTACCTAGAGAGTTTTCATCTGTATTTTTCGTAGCTGTCTACATACCACCACAGACTGATGCTGGCACTAAAACCACAGTCAATGAGATGTATACCGCCATAAGCAAACAGGAAAACACTCATCCAGAGGCGTCACTCCTAGTGGCCGGGGACTTTAATGCAGAGAAACAGCATGTTAAATGTGCATCCAGAGGGAAAACAATTCTTGACCACTGTCACGCCCTGGTCGAAGTATTTTGTGTTTTTCTTTATGAATTTGGTCAGGCCAGGGTGTGACATGGGTTTTTGTATGTGGTGTGTAGCTAAGTGGGATTGTAGCTTAGTGGGGTGTTCTAGGAGAGTCTATGGCTGTCTGAAGTGGTTCTCAATCAGAGGCAGGTGTTTATCGTTGTCTCTGATTGGGAACCATATTTAGGCGGCCATATTCTTTGGTTGTAATTGTGGGTGATTGTCCTGAGTGTCTTGATGTCCTTGTTCGATGTTAGTTGACACAAGTATAGGCTGTTTTCGGTTTTCGTTTCGTTTATTTGTTTTGTAGTGCATGTATTGATTCGTGTTACGTTGTTTAAATAAACATGGATCACAATCGACATGCTGCAGTTTGGTCCGACTCTCCTTCACCATATGAAAACCGTGACAACCACCATTACTCCGCACACAGAGAGCTCTCCCTCTCCCCCCATAATTCTATCCTCCTGATTCCTGCTTACAAGCAAATATTAAAGCAGGAAGCACCAGTGACCAGTCTATAAAAAAGTGGTCAGATGAAGCAAATGCTAAACTACGGGACTGTTTTTCTAGCACAGACTAGAATATGTTCCCGGGATTCTTCTGATGGCATTGAGGAGTACAACACATCAGTCACTTGTTTTACCAATAAGTGCATCGAGGACGTCATCCCCACAGTCACTGTTCGCTTTGAGGCAAGTAACACTGAAACATACATGAGAGCATTGACTGTGTGATCACGCTCTCTGCAGCAGATGTGAGTAAGACCTTTAAACAGGTCAACATTCACAAGCCGCATTCACAATTCGCTGACCAACTGGCAAGTGTCTTCACTGACATTTTCAACCTCTCCCTGTCTGAGTCTGTAATACCAACATGTTTCAAGCAGACCACCATAGTACCTGTTCCCAAGAACAGAGACAGTCTATAGGGAGGAGGTCAGAGACCTGATCAAGTGGTGCATGGACAACAACTTCTCCCTCAACGTCATCAAGACAAAGGAGATGATTGTGGACTACAGGAAAAGGAGGACCGAGCATGCCCCCATTCTCATCGGCAAGGCTGTAGTGGAGCAGGTTGAGAACTTCAAGTTCCTTGGTGTTCACATCACCAACAAACTAACATAGTCCAAGCACACCAAGACAGTCCTAAAGAGGGCATGACAAAACCTATTCCCCCTCAATAGACTGAAAAGATTTGGCATGGGTCCTCAGATCCTCAAAAGGTTTTACAGCTGCACCATCAAGAGCATCCTTACGGGTTGCATCACTGCTTGGTATGGCAACTGCTCGGCCTCCAACCGCAAGGCACAACAGAGGGTAGAGCATACGGCCCAGTATATCCCTGGGACCAAGCTTCCTGCCATCCAGGATCTCTATACCAGGCGGTGTCAGAGGAAAGCCCTAAAAATTGTCAGACTATAGATGGAAGGAAAATAGTGTGGAAATCTACCAAAAAACAAATAGGCAAATAGGCAACAAATTGACAATTTCCTGGACAAAGGTTTTAACAGTAATAGTGAAGTTGTAAACTTGGCAGTAGAAAACCTAAACAGCATATTTGACCTCTCAGATTCCCTATCAAATCCCATAAGTTCAAGCAGACAACCTGAGCAAATCAACAACAATGACAAATGGTTTGATGAAGAATGCAAAAACCTGAGAAAGAAATTGAGAAACCTATCCAACCAAAAAGATGGCACCAACAGAGAGCGCTGCCTCACTTCTAGCCTTTAGGAAACTTTGCACTATTTAGTTTTTTTAAATGTATTATTTCTTACATTGTTAAGCCCAGAAAATATTAAGTGTTATTGCATTCAGCCGGGAAGAACTATTGGATATCATCGTGACGTCAACTTACCAGCACTACAACCAGGAATTCGACTTTCCCGAAGAAGATCCTTTGTCCGAACCACCTAGGACATTTGAACTGATTCCAGAACCTGACCCAAAACAACGCCGCCAGAGAAGAAGTAGATGCAGCGGTCTTCTGGTCAGACTTCAGATGCGCCGAACACCACCCACCTCTTACGAGTATATTACTCGTTGCTGTTCAGTCTCTAGATAACAAGGTAGACGAAATTAGGACAAAGGTTGCATTCCAGAGAGACATCATAGATTGTAACATACTCTGTTTCACGGAAACATGGCTCTCTCGGAATATTCTGTCGGAGTCGGTACAGCCACCTGGATTCTTTGTGCGACACGCCGACAGGAATAATCATCTCTCGGGAAGAAGGATGGGGGGTGTATGTTTCATGATTAACGTCTCATGGTGTAATTGTAACAACATACGGGAACTCAAGTCCTTTTGTTCACCTGACATAGAATTCCTCACAATCAAATGCCGACCATATTATCTCCCAAGGGAATTCTCCTCGGTTATTGTCACAGCCGTGTATATCCCCCCTCAAGCCGATACCATGCCCTCAAGGAACTTCACTGGACTTATGCAAACTGGAAACCATATATCCTGAAGCTGCATTTATTGTAGTTGGGGATTTTAACAAAGCAAATAGGAAAACAAGGCTACCTAAATTCTGTCAGCATATTGTCTTTAACACTCGTGCTGGTAAAACACTGGATCACTGCTACTCTAACTTCCGCGATGCACACAAGGCCTTCTCCCGCCCTCCTTTTGGAAAATCTAACCATGACTTCACTTTGCTTCTCCCTTCCTATAGGCAGAAACTCAAACTGGATGCTAAGGACAATTCAACACTGGTCTGACCAATCGGAATCCACACTTCAAGATTGTTTTCATCAAACGGACTGGGACATGTTCCGGGAAGCCTCAGAGAATAATATTGAAGCATACGCTGATTTGGTGAGTGAGTTTATAAGGAAGTGTATTTGAAATGTTGTACCTACCCTGACTTTTAAAACATACCCTAACCAGAAACCGTGAATAGATGGCGGACTTCATGCAAAACTGCAAGAGCAAACCATCGCATTTAAAAATGGAAAGGTGATTGGGAATATGGCTGAATACAAACAGTGTAGTTATTCCCTCCGCAAGGCAAACAAACAAGTGAAATGTCAGTATATAAACCAAGTGGAGTAGCAATTCAATGGCTCAGACATGAAACGTATGTGGCATGTTCTACAGACAATCACGGACTACAAAAAGGAAAACCAGCCACATCACGGACACCGACGTCTTGCGTCCAGACAAACTAAACACCTTCTTTTCCCATTTTGAGGATAATGCAGTGCCACAGGCGCGGCTGGTTACCAAGGTCTGTAGGCTCTCCTTCTCCGTGGCAGATATTTAAAAGGCCGCTGCCCAGACGGCATCCCTAGCCGTGTCCTCAAAGCAAGCGCAGACCAGCTGGCTGGTATGTTTATGGCCATATTCAATCTCTCCCTATACCAGTCTGCTGTTCCCACATGCTTCAAGATGACCACCATTGTTCCTGTACCCAAGAAGGAAAAGGCAACAACTAAATGACTATCGCCACATAGCACTCACTTCTGTCATCATGAAGTGTTTTGAGAGACTAGCAAAGGATCATATCACCTCCAACTTACATTTCACCCTAGACCCACTTCAATTTGCTTACCCCCCCAAAGACGATGCAATCACCATCACACTGCACACTGCCCTATCCCATCTGGACAAGAGGAATACCTATTAAGAACGCTGTTCCTTGACTTTAGCTTAGCATTCAACACCATAGTACCCTCCAAACTCATCATTAAGCTTGAGGCCCTGGGTACTCGACCCCACCCAGTGCAATTGGGTCCTGGACTTCCTGAAGGGCCGCCCCAAGGTGGTAAAGGTAGGAAACAACATCTCCACTTCCCTGATATTCAACACTGGGGGCCCACAAGGGTAACTGCATGGCCATGCACGCCTCCAACTCAATCATCAAGTTTGCAGACAACACAACAGTAGTAGGCTTGATTACAAACAACGACGAGACAGCCTACAGAGAGGAGGTGAGGGCACTCGGAGTGTGGTGTCAGGAAAACAACCTTTCACTCAATGTCAACAACACAAAGGAGATGATTGTGGACTTCAGGAAACAGTAGAGGGAGCACCCCCCTATCCACAACAGGACAGCAGTGGAGAAGGTGGAAAGTTAAGTTTCTCAGTGTACACATCATGGGAAAATTAAGTGGTCCTTAAGTGGTCCACCCACACAGACAGTGTGGAGAACCTCAGGAGGCTGAATAAATTTGGCTTGTCACCTATACCCTCACAAACTTTTACAGATTCACAATTGAGAGCATCCTGTCGGGCTATATCGCCGCCTGGTACGGCAACTGCACCGGCCACAACCGCAAGGCTCTCCAGAGGGTGGTGCGGTCTGCACAACGCATCATCGGGGGCAAACTATCTGGCCTCCAGTACACCTACAGCACCAATGTCACAGAAAGGCCAAAAAGATCATCAAGGACAACTTTCTAGGCAGAGATGCAAAGAAAAAGCCATGTCTCAGATTGGCCAAAAAAAAGATTAAGATGGGAAAAATAACACAAACACTGGGTATAGGAACTCCGCCTCGAAGGCCACCATCCCGGAGTCACCTCTTCACTGTTGACATTGAGACTGGTGTTTTGTGGGTACTATTTAATGAAGCTGTCAGTTGAGGACTTGTGAGGCATCTGTTTCTCAAACTAGATACTCTAATGTACTTGTTCTCTTGCTCAGTTGTGCACCGGGGCATCCCACTCCTCTTTCTATTCTGGTTTGAGCCAGTTTGCACTGTTCCGTGGAGGGAATAGTACACAGCGTTGTACGAGATATTCCGTTTCTTGGAAATTTCTCACATGGAATAGCCTTCATTTCTCAGAACAAGAATAGACTGACGAGTTTCAGAAGAAATAACTTTGTTTCTAGCCATTTTGAGCCTGTAATCGAACCCACAAATGCTGATGCTCCAGATACACAACTAGTCTAAAGGCCAGTTTTATTGCTTCTTTAAGCAGGACAACAGTTTCCAGCTGTGCTAACATAATTACAAACAGGGTTTTCTATTGATCAATTAGCCTTTTAACATTAAAAACTTGGATTAGCTAACACAACGTGCCATTAGAACACAGGAGTGATGTTGATCTACGCCTATGTAGACATTCCATAAAATATCTGCCATTTCCAGCTACAATAGTCATTTACAACATTAACAATGTCTACACCTTATTTCTGACCAATTTGATGTTATTTAATGGACAATAAATGCTTTTCCTTCAAAAACAAGGACATCTCTAAGTGACCCCAAACTTTTGAACGGTAGTGCACTTAGCTAGCGAATGCAGTTTAATTTGATGTCATTATTTTACAAAAACAAGGATATTTTTAAGTCACCCCCAACTTTTGAGTGGAAGTGTATGTACTGTATTTTATATACCATGTATTTTATATACCATCTATTGCATCTTGCCTATGCCGCTCTGTCATTGCTTATCCATATATTCATTTGTATATATTCTTATTCCATTATTTTACTTAGATTTGTGTGTACTAGGTAGTTGTTGTGGAATTGTTAGATTACATGTTAGATATTGCTGAACTGTCGGCACTAGAAGCACAAGCATTTCGCTACACTCGCAATAACATCTGCATGTGACCAATACAATTTGATATGATTTGACATAGAGACCCAGAAAACCTGAGCCTATGCCTTCACTATTGTGAACTACTAAAACAATACAGAAATACACCATGGAAAAAGAAGGAACAGCACGTCAGAAATCAGGTCAATGTAATTCAAGAATCCATAGAATCTAACAACTTATTTGAAAACTCTAAATACAAATACTCGCAAATACAAGTCTTAGAATCAACTATTAAAAACTACCAGAGCCCAGTGGATTCTCCAATTTCATTGAATGAACAGCAGGACAAAATATAAACCCTCCAACCCAAAAAGGCCTTTGGGGTTGATGGTATCCTAAATGAAGTTATAAAAAAATAGACCACAAATTCCAATTGGCTATACTTTATCTTTAACATCATCCTCTTCATCTTATTTGGGACCAAGGACTGATCACCCCAATCCATAAAAGTGGAGACAAATTGGCTTTTTAACAAATTACTGTACGACAGACCACATTTTCACCTTGCACACTAGAATTGACAAACAAACAAACCAAAACAAAGGCAAAGTCTTCTCATGCTTTGTTGATTTCAAAAAAGCTTTCAACTCAATTTGGCATGAGGATCTGCTATACAAATAGATGGAAAGTGGTATTGGGGGAAAACATGTACACAAACAAGTGTGCAGTTAAAATGACCAAAAAACACATTTTTTTCCACGGGGCTGGGGGGTGACACAGGGATGCAGCTTAAGCTCCAACCTCTTCAACATTTAAATCAAATAATTGGCGAGGGCACTAGAACAGTCTGCAGCACCCAGCCTCACCCTACTAGAATCTAAAGTCAAATGTCTTCTGTTTGCTGATGATCTGTTGCTTCTGTCCCCAACCAAAAAGGGCCTACAGCAGCATCTTCGCCACAGATTCTGTCAGACCTGGGCCCTGACAGTAAATCTCATTAAGACAAAAATAATGGTGTTCCAAAAAAGGTCCAGTTGCCAGGACCACGAATACAAATTCCATCTAGACACAGTTGCCCTAGAACACACAAAAAAACTATACCTATCTCGGCCTAAAAATCAGTGCCACAGGTAACTTCCGCACAGATGTGAACGATCTGAGAGACAAGAAGGGCCTTCTATACCATCAAAAAAAATTGACATACCAATTAGGATTCTGGCAAAACAAAAAAATATTTGAATCAGTTATAGAACACATTGCCCTTTATGGTTGAGAGGTCTGGGGTCCACTCACCAACCAAGATTTCACAAAATGAGACAAACACCAAATTGAGACTGCAAAAATATCCTCCATGTACAACGTAAAACACAAAATAATTCATGCAGAGTAGAATTAGGCCGATATCCGGTAATGATACAAATCCAGAAAATAGACTTTATAATTCTACAAGTACCTAAAAGGAAGCGATTCCCAAAAGCCATCACCTACAGAGAAAAGAACCTGGAGATTTATTAAAAATCCAAATGCTGTCACGCCCTGACCTTAGTTATCTTTGTTTTCTTTATTATTTTGGTTAGGTCAGGGTATGACGAGGGTGGTATGTGTGTTTTAGTCTTGTCTAGGGTTTTTTGTATATCTATGGGGTTTTGTTATGTCTAGGTATATGTAGGTCTGTGGTGGCCTGAATTGGTTCCCAATCAGAGACAGCTGTTTATCTTTGTCTCTGATTGGGGATCCTATTTAGGTTGCCTTTTTCCATTTTGGTTTTATGGGTTATTGTCTCTGTGTAGTTGCATGTCAGCACTAGTTGTTTATAGTGTCATGTTCGTTTTGTTGTTTTGTTAGTTTGTTTAAGTGTTTCGTTTTAATAAAAGGAGAATGTATTCCAATCCCGCTGCGCCTTGGTCTCCTTGTTACGACGAACGTGACAAATGCGTTTTTTGGCAGAAATGCCTTCTCGAACATGTGAACTTTCATGGGCCTTAATGTGCCTTAATAACAAACTTGTATGCCATCTGTAAATAAAAATAAAATTGTTAAATTACGAGCCTAGTTGGTTTAGCCACAGAAAAAGACAGAAACCTTCCCGCTAGCTATGATTGGCTGAGGTAATGAGTGGGCTGGACATTCCGAGAGATGAGTTTGGATTGGTCGGCCATATAGCACACTTCTGTCTATTTGAGCTGGTCAGTATGTGTTGGTAATCCTGTAAAAACGCAGCTTTTTTTATGAATCGCTGTGTTGCTCTCCACTTTCTGGAAGTGGAAATAAGTGGAATTTGAGTATGATAGCTAAGAATATGGAGAAAACACTAATCTCCGGATTGCATTAAAGTGGACTGTTAGCTAGCTGGCTGGCTCACTAGCTAACGTTACGTGTATGATCTTATTATTTGTATCTCAGAGCCATTTGATTGGCTAATTATAGCCTAATGTTAGCTAGCTAACATTAAAACTGGTTGGTTAGCTACTTGAGAGTTCATGCAGGGTAGTAACGTCATGAGTTGGAGTTATGGTTCATTGTTTAGCTAGCTAGCTAGCTACATGTCTTAACAAAAGACTCCACTATGCAAGTAACCATTTTGGGTGCGTTGTAAATTCACCTACTCCGATTTCAGAGCACTCTCATCTGTGTGCCAGAGTGCAGATTAACTGATACATTTATGAATGCTAAACACCCATTGAATGTGGCCGGTAAATGTCGGCTAAAAAGCGTAATTAAATTGTTGCCAGCAGCACAGTTACAGTCACCAACGCTCTGGATAATATAAAAATAGCCTAAACAGCTCTGCTAGGGCAAGTAAAATGGTCAAAGTTTGGGTGGGGGCTAAAGCTTAAGAGGGTGTGAATGATGCTGAATGGGTGTAGACAAAGAAGAGCTCTCCAGTATAAGGCAAATTTCTCAAAACATTATAGGGCAAATTTCTCAAAAGGTGAGGTTACAAGTTTATCAACTTTCAAAGTAGAATTACTTTCCCACTGTTCCTCAAATGCAGTGTATGATATACCATTGTGTAGCTCTGTGTCTCTGCTTTCGTCCAATGTAAAAACAAAAACACCACTTCAAATGTTACTTTCATAAGACCGAATCAAGGTTGGTCACATATTTCCCTCAGATTACACAGACCCACAAAAGAATTTGAAAACAAATCCAATTTTGATGAACTGACATATCTACTGGGTGAAATACCACACTGTGCAATCACAGCAGCAAGACTTGTGACCTGTTGCCACAAGAAAAGGGCGACCAGTGAAGAACAAACACCATTGTAAATACATCCTATATTTATGTGTATTTATTTTCCCTTTTGTACTTTAACTATTTGTACATCCTTACAGAACTGTATATAGACATAATATGACATTTAAAATGTCTTTATTCTTTTGGAACTTTTGTGAGTGTAACATTCACTGTTCTTTTTTTCACTTCACCCTACAGGGTCCAACATTCAAAATTCAATAGCTAAATGATCCTTAGTATATTAAAACAATTCCTTATGCTAGTTTTACTAGAAACCCAGCCCTTGGCCCTTAGACTTTAGGGGGATAGAATACGCATTTCTTCAGTAAAAAGACAGGTGCTGCTGATAATACTGACATCGTTGTCAAGGCACAGGCAAAGGACAAAGTGACTTCAGAAAGTATTCACACCCCGTCACGTTCTGACCTTTATTTTCCTTTGTTTTGTCTTAATTTAGTGTGGTCAGGGCGTGAGTTGGGGTAGGCAGTCTATGTTTTGGGTTTTTATGTTTGGGTTTCTGTTTCGGCCTAGTATGGTTCTCAATCAGAGGCAGGTGTCGTTAGTTGTCTCTGAGAATCATACTTAGGTCGCCTGGGTTTCACTGTTGGTATGTGGGTGTTTGTTTCCCGTGTCAGTGTTTGTGCCACACAGGACTGTTTTGGTTTGGTTTATTTCATGTTATCGTTTATTGTTTTGTATTTCATAGTGTTCAGGCTTTTCTTATTAAGATTTGTCATGAACACTTACCACGCCGCATCTTGGTCCGATCCTTACTCCTCTTCAGACGAAGAGGAGGAAATCTGCCGTTACAGAAAAACCCACCAACAGAGCACCAAGCAGCGTGGTAATGGGCAGCAGCAACAGCGATGTCAGGACTCCTGGACATGGGAGGACGTTTTGGACGACAAAGGTTGCTACACATGGGAGGAGATCCTGGCTGGTAGGGATCACCTCCCATGGGAACAGGTGGAGGCAGCTAGGAGAGCAGAGGCAGCCGGAGAGATGAGCCAGCGATACGAGGGAACATGGCTGGCAAGGAAGCCCGAGAGGCGGCCCCCAAAATGTCTTGGGGGGTGGCACACAGGGAGTGTGGCGAAGCCAGGTAGGAGACCTGTGCCAACTTCCTGTGCTTACCGGAGAGCGAGAGAGACCGGGCAGGCACCGTGTTATGCTGTGGAGCGCTTTGTGTCCCCGGTGCGGGTGCATAGCCCGGTGCGGTACTTTCCAGCTCCTCATATCGGCCGGGCTAGAGTGGGCATCGAGCCAGGTGCCATGAAGCCGGCTCTACGCATCTGGTCTCCAGTGTATCTCCTTGGGCCGGCGTACATGGCACCAGCCTTACGCATGGTGTCCCCGGTTCGCCAGCACAGCCCAGTGCGGCCCTTCGGGCTACGGGGAGCATTCAACCAGGTAAGGTTGGGCAGGCTCGGTGCTCAAGAGCTCCAGTATGCCTGCATGGTCCGGTCTATCCAGTACCAGCTCCACACACCAGCCCTCCGGTGGCAGCCCCCCACACCAGGCTGACTCTCCGTCTTCTGCCTACAGGGTCTCCAGCCTGTCCAGCGCTGCCAGAGCCTTCCTCCTCTCCAGTGCTGCCAGAGTCTCCCGTCTGTCCAGATCTGCTCGAGTCTCCCGTCTGTCCAGAACTGCTAGAGTCTCCCGTCTGTCCTGAGCTGCTAGAGTCTCCCGTCTGTCCTGAGCTGCTAGAGTCTCCCGTCTGTCCTGAGCTGCTAGAGTCTCCCGTCTGTCCTGAGCTGCTAGAGTCTCCCGTCTGTCCTGAGCTGCTATAGTCTCCCGTTTGTCCTGAGCTGCTAGAGCCGCCAGTCTGTCCTGAGCCGTCAGAGCCGCCAGTCTGTCCAGAGACGTCAGTCAGCCAGGACCTGCCAGCCGTCAGTCAGCCAGGAGCTGCCAGAGCCGCCAGCCAGCCAGGAGCTGCCAGAACCACCAGCCAGCCAGGAGCTGCCAGAGCCGCCAGCCAGCCAGGAGCTGCCAGAGCAGTCAGTCAGCCAGGCGATGCCATGGTCAGGGCGTGAGTTGGGGTGGGCAGTCTATGTTTTGTGTTTCTATGTTTGGGTTTCTGTTTCGGCCTAGTATGGTTCTCAATCAGAGGCAGGTGTCGTTAGTTGTCTTAGGTAGCCTGGGTTTCACAGTTGGTTTGTGGGTGTTTGTGCCACACGGGACTGTTTAGGTTTGGTTTATTTTATGTTATCGTTTATTGTTTTGTATTTCATAGTGTTCAGGCTTTTCTTATTAAAATTCGTCATGAAATCTTCTGTGACACACCCCTGGACTTTTTCCACATTTTTTTTGTGTTACAACGTGCGATTAAAATTGACTTAATTTTTTTGTCAACGATCTACACAATACGCTGTAATGTCAAAGTGGGGGAAAAATACAACCTTTGTAAAAAAATAAATGAAAAATAAAACTAATATATGTTGATTAGATAAGTATTCAACCCCATGAGTCAAGACAAGTTAAGAAATATATACAGGATTGTTCTTTTAAAACAATGTTTCAAATATAATATGCTACCGTTGGCAGTGACTATATATGTGAGTCTTTCTTGGTAAATCTCTAAGAGCTTTGCATACCTGGATTGTACAATATTTTTACATTATTATTTTTAAAATTCTTCAAGCACTTCGGGTCCCGGGGACCGAGTTTGGGGAACTCTGGCATAGCCCATGTATCGGATGCTGCCTGGCCAAAAATGATGCATGTCATACTTTTTTTGGCCAGCCAGCATCAGATACATGGTTTACATTTAATAAAACAGAGGGGCGCTGTGTCGCTTGCTTGGTTGCTTTCTACTGTGAGATATTTTCAGCCACTTGCAAATTGAAGGAAAGTTTGCCGGTGTCCTGTTTGGATGCTGGAATTATTTTGGATGAACGTGCGAAGTGATCTGAAGTGATTTGTTTGACAATCAGATGAGAACATCATGACTGGTTATGTTCATGGCACTTTACAGTTCAATGACATGTCTTTACTATAAATAAATCCCTATTATTTTGAGGTGGGGGGGGGGGGGTTCAGAATGGCCTCTGGCTGGGGTGTTCAAATCACTGCCGTACATACTTTAATATACACTGAGTATACTGCTGTAAACAATACGAACACTTGATCTTTCCATGTCATTGACTGACCAGATAAATCCAGATGAAATCTATAATCCCTTATTGATGTCACTTGTTAAATCCACTTCAGTCAGTGTTGATGAAGGGGATGAGGCAGTTTAAAGAATGATTTTTAAGCCTTGAGATAAATGGATGGGCAAGACAAAACAGGTTTGTGTCAACAACTGCAACGCTGCTGGGTTTTTCTCGCTCAACAGTTTTCCGTGTGTATCAAGAATGGTCCACCACCAAAAGGACATCCAACCAACTTGACACAACTGGGGGAAGCATTGGAGTCAACATGGGCCAGCATCCCTGTGGAACGCTATCGACACCTTGTAGAATCCATGCCCCGATAAATTGAGGATGTTCTGAGGGCAAAAGTGGGGGTTGCAACTCAATAGGAAGGTGTTCCTAATGTTTGGTAAACTCTGTGTATAATATATTGTAATTCGTGTAACACTGTTTTACAAGGCTACTTCCCTGGCATTTACTTTACATGCTTACTGATTTCATGGTCATTACAGAAAAATGACCAAATACAACAATTTATTTGAATTGGGCTGTAGAACAATTATAGCACTGGTAGCACTCACTGAATGTTTAAAACAAAAAATTCCAGATTGTAATTCCATACCCAAAAGTCAGATAAATTCACTATCAATAAGTATAAACAAACCCTGGACACGAATTGTTTTGAGAGTGAAACCATCTGTTCTCACGTATAATCATTCAAAACAAAAATATAACATATCAAAACACATCCACTCTGTCCTCTCTCATTTATCTCATAATACATTTCCTCCCACTAGTGCCACCTACAAGAAGAACAAAAAAAACAATTCATATATTAATGTAATACAACTCATAAATCATCACTCTACATGGTGGACTGATTAAAAAAACTATCCAGGGATAGGTTGTTGGACTGAGGGAGAAACAGAGGCCGAGCTGCCAGAGTATGAGAAAGAATATACAACATATGTCTGTGCGAGACAGAAATGACAACAGTGAAAATAAAATAGATTCAGCTTTCGCATATTGTTTGTTGGCTCATCTTAAGAAAAAAGCTGTTAGTACATGTAAACCTACAATAGTTTCTGTCCTAGTTTAATAATGGAAAAAATACCCTGGGGGCAAAACTGGTTGCAATGACATCAATACAACCAGATTAGGGTAATCTCATTGCAATAAGGAAATTATGTCCTGTCCACCCCCCCTGGTTGTACTTACTGTAAGGGCATCCATAGGCCTCCAGCCTCAGGCCTATCCTCCCGTTAGGGTTCCAGTCTAGAGGAAGTAACCGTAGGAACCTGGCAAAGACTGGCTGCTGCAGTTTGAACTGCACCACACTGTCTGCATTGCTGTTTCCAGTGAATGCCTGGAGAAACACAAAGAGGGTTAGGGTTAATGGATAGTTCATTGAAATGTTGTGGACAGTTAGTTGAACATCTACAAACCGTCTATTTGGGACTATCCAAATAAGGAGTTACCATATGCACTACCTGATTTACCACTGTATGATATGATTGTTTTTCTTCTTTGGGTCAGAGGAGGCTGGTAGGAAGAGCTATAGGAGGACAGGCAACTTGTAATGGCTGGAATGGAATTCATGGAACTGAGTCAGACATGTGGTTTCCATATGTTTGACGTGTTTGATATCATTCCATTCCAGCCATTACAATAATCCTGTCCTCCTACAGCTCCTTCCACCCTCCTCCACTGCTTTGGCAAACCCACTTTTTTTCATGAAATAAAAATAGATACTCCCACACTGATGAATGCTCCCAATAGCTTTGCCTCCACCTATTGAGAAGAGCATGTGGCCACATTGATAAAGTGGGTTCTGAAAGGGTTTTGTTACTGATGAGATTAATAAGAAATGTAATACTGATGCTCTTTCCGTCTCATGTTTGCTGGCAAATACTTAGGTCTACTATTTGAGTAATGAGCGTCGTTAACCTCTCTGATCCTAACTTATGTTTCTAATAAGACATGCACATATTACATAGCAGTATTGTGTTATATTATTTGTCCTCTCCTCCTGTTCCCTGGCTGTGTCCCAATTGGAATGCTATTACCTATTTAGTGTACTACTTTTGACTAGTGCTGTGTATGGGCCCTGGTCAAAAGTAGTGCACTAAATACGGAACATGGTACCATTTGGGACACAGCCCCTGTCTCTCATTAAGATGGATAAATAATGGGTTCATCCCCTAGGAGTTTTCCATCCTACCTTTGAAGTTGACACTCCAGTTAATTGGTGGTTCACACGCTAAAATAAGGGTGAAATACCCAATTAACACTGTTAACGTCCTAACTATTATTGTGAGATAGACAAGAGCCGGGCCAGTAGCTCCCTTTCATGTTGGCTAGGGGAGACGATAAAGTGCATTCAGAAAGTTTTCCACATTTTGTTACGTTAACAGTCTTATTCTAAAATGTATTAAATCATTTTTTTCCCTCATCAATCGACACAGAACACCCCATAATGACAAAGCAAAAACAGGTTTTTAGAAAACTGAAATATCACATTTACATAAGTATTCAGACCCTTTACTCAGTACTTTCTTGAAGCACCTTTGGCAGTGATTACAGCCTCAAGTGTTCTTGGGTATGACGCTACAAGCTTTTCACACCTGTATTTGGTGTGACAAGTTTCTCCCGTTCTTCACTGCAGATCTTCTCAAGCTCTGTCAGGTTGTATGGGGAGCGCCGCTGCACAGCAATTTTCAGGTCTTTCCAGAGATGTTCGATCGGGTTCAAGTCCGGGTTCTGGCTGGGTCACTCCAGGACAATCGGAGGCCTGTCCCAAAGCCACTCCTGCGGTATCTTGGCTGTGTGCTTAGTGTCGTTGTCCTGTTGGAAGGTTAACCTTTGCTGCAGTCTGAGGTCCTGAGCCCTCTTGTCACGCCCTGGCCATAGAGGCTTTTATTCTCTATTTTGGTTAGGCCAGGGTGTGACTAGGGTGGGCATTCTATGTTCATTTTCTATGTTTTGTATTTCTTTGTTGTTTGGCCTGGTGTGGTTCTCAATCAGAGGCAGCTGTCTATCGTTGTCTCTGATTGAGAACCATACTTCGGTAGCTTTGTACCACGCTCCGCTTTGGTCCTCACCTTCTTCCACCAACAGCCGTTTCAACTCTGGAGAAGGTTTTCATCTCTCTATACTTTGCTCCGTTCATCTTTCCCTCGATCCTATCTAGTCTCCCAGTCCCCGAGGCATAAAAACCTCTCCACAATATGATGCTTCCACCACCGTGCTTAACCTTATGGATGGTGCCAGGTTTCCTCCAGGCGTGACACATGACATTCAGGCCAAAGTGTTCCATCTTGGTTTTGTGTTGAAAATCTGCGTTTATAATATAACATTTGATGTCTGTCCCAGACTGAAATTGACTTTCTTAGTGTCGTTGCATAATTTGGAGGGCTGAGAAGCAGCATCATCATCGTCTTTGAAGAGAGCGGATGAGCCGTGCGTCTGGTGAAGCAAAATGTTAAGCCCAACAAATTCCACTGTTTTCTGCTAAGAAAGCTCAGTAAGCTGCATCTTATTTGTGTGTGTGTGTGTTCCCATAAGTGCGTCTCATTTGCTCCGGGAAGGAGGTGTCCCTTTGAAATATGCCTGAGTCAAGGTGCAAATCCCTCCAACGCCTGCCCCCTGTCTGACAAGCCTTCGCTCATAGAAGAGAAAGAGAACAACACTCATCCCTTAAACTCAAACTTATTAAGCCCGTTCTGAGGAAACAAAAAACACGTACCAGGACTGGTACTGATAGTAGACTCCTGCTGTCAACTAGAGTTTAAAAACCCTCTAAGAGGTTCTTAGGATTGATGAGAATGTGCAGAAATTTGATGCCAAGTACTTCAAAATATACGTCGTCAAACTGTGAGTACAGAAGAGGACTGTATGCACATATGTTGTGAAATCAGAATTTTCTTATTGACAATCTTTCTAATTCTCTCTTCCTCATGTCAGCTAAAATTAACAGAATGCTATTTAGTACGAAAAGCAAATAACAAGGATGGCAAAACACTCAAATGCAGCTATATCCAACAATTCTCCCAGCCAACAGTATAGAGCTAAGCTGGGCTTTTCCTGCCTTCCAGTGATTCATCTATTATTCATTGACAGTGAAAGGACGCTTATGAGGCTATTTGAGAGTTTGGTTACATGGTGTACTTGGTAGCGTCTGAAATGGCACCCTATTCCTATATAGTGCACTACTTTTGACCATAGTCCATGGGCCCTGGTCTAGCCTCTGCTACAGGCTTTCACCTCACCACAACGTGAGCGAAGCCTAGGAGCAGAGGCGAGCCCTGGTCAATCGTAGCACAAGGGTGCCACAGGGTGCAATTTCAGATGCAGCCATATGGTCTTTGCTCAGTGACTTACCCCAATGCTGTCTTGCAGGTTTAAATGACTACAACCAGTCAAGGTTGCCCCCTGACCCTGACACTGTCTTCCAGGTATGATTACCTACGATGTACACTAGTTAAGGTTGCCCATGGAGACTTACCCCGATGCTGTCCTCCTGGCGGTACTGTTTCCAGTTGCGTCCCGTGTCGCTGAACATGAGGAGGAAGGAGGAGACCCAGTCTGAACTGCCGTAGCGACCCTGCGTGGCCACGGCTGTGATCTCCGTCCGCTCCCCCAGGTCCACCTCCAACCACTGGTACTTATTAGACTCTACAGGAGCCCAGCCTCCGGCACCTGAAGGAAAAACACACAGGGATCCCAGATATGGTAACTCTTTACATTATAAACTAACTCAATGACAAGAGGAACAGACACACACAGACAGAAAGGGGCAGTTTCCCGGACAAAGTTTAAGCCTAATCTTGGACATTAAAAGCATTTCCAATGGTGATTCTCCATTGAGAATGGTTTTCAATCCAAGACTAGGCGTAATCTTTGTCTGGGAAACCGGCCTTATGACAGAAGGAACACGCACAGGCATAGTTACACATCCAACATCATGTAACCTATTGTCAGTGATAGTCTATCGGTGGTTTGTTGAGCAGCCCGTGTGACTTATTACATAACTCAATGGTTCTCATCCGTTTTTTGGTCATTTTACCCCAAGCACATTTTGCTCTGCTTGAAGTACCCCCTCATGTGCAACTGATCATTAGGCGTATATTCTTATGAGTCTTCCCAAGGACCCTCTGAGAATAGGCGTTGATGGTGCCCATCATTATATTGTCAACTCTATGAGAGGAAACATACACTTTTGAGGGAAACCGTTTGGGAAAGTGTGTTTTTAACATATGGGTGACCTTACAGTTCAGGGGATGGACTTTCATTTTTTTTTTTAAGAAACAAATGGGCTTTAGATTAACAAACCTGTCAACACAAACAGCATACGATAAGCTTGCGCATACTCCGGTTTGGTAGCAGTCTAGTATCCTATAGTATTGTAGCACATATGACATACACTGAATTAACCAAACATTAGGAACACATTCCTAATATTAAAATGCACCCGTGAGCCTGGCACCTACTACCATACCCCGTTCAACGGCACTTACATCTTTTGCCTTGCCCATTCACCCTCTGAATGGCACACGTACACAATCCATGTCTCATTTGTCTCAAGGCTTCAAAAATCCTACTTTAATAACCTTTTACTGCAGTGTGCTAAATCGGGGTCATAGAGTGTTTCTTGGTAGTCTTAAACAAACATTCTTTAAAACAAAACTATACACCTCACACACGTGGTTATGTGCTTAAAAAAAAGAAGAGACTTGTACCATGTGTCAGATACAGAGTTGAAATGTATTCCATTTTGAGTTTGCATCCCAATATTACACTTTATATACACATCACAGAAGACTGACATATAACAAAAACCTTTGACATAGAAACACCGGATTTTCCAATTAACCCTTCATCTACACTGATTGACGTGGATGTAACAAGTGACATTCATAAGGGAACATAGCCTTCACCTGGATTCACCTGGTCTGTCCATGTCAATGAATGTTTTGTATACTCACTGTACATATTCAATTAACAGATTCTGTACAGTGCACTGTATATCATCTCTGGGAATATAGCAGCCTTGCACAACGAAATTGAACCGAAACACATCAACATCCATTACAGAGCTGGTAGCAAAACGAGGAAGAATGATCCAACATCAGGTGATGTGCTCATGGGATACATTCTCCTCGGGTATCATTTGGTATTCAAGGCTCATATATGAGCAAGCAGTCACTCTCCATTTGCCAGTAGCAAACACATGATACAATTATATTCATATGACAAAGCAGAGCAGCTCCAATGATGCAGCAGACTGGTTTAAATGTGCAGAAAAGTCCTCTGTGACATTTCAAGTCACATCATCAGATTCAAAACAAAGTAACCACTCAAACTGGAGCTCTGGATATGACTGCAGTGGGGTTTAGAGTCAATCCCCTAGATGTAATGGCAATCCCCTACTTGCAATGACTGTGATATATGGTTGTCTTACCTTACCTACCTTAGTTGAACGCACGTTCTGGATAAGAGCGTCTGCTGAACGACCAAATGTAAATGTAGATAGAAAAAAATAGAGCAATCGAATCAGCAAAGTGTCCTGTTCCATGAAACCACACAACAGGCTGTGGAACAGGAACGGGTCTTTGGCTTCTGCAGGAGCCAGGAGGAGGGAGAGAGAGGGGGTAGCCAAAGAGAGACATGAGGAGGAGGAGGAGGAGGAGGAGTGATGAAATAGCACTGTAGAATGGAGACACCATCGTGAGAAAGAAGGGACCACAGGATGAGAGGTGTGCTAATGTCTGTGACAGAGGGGAAGTACAAAATGCTGAGTCGGGCAAAAGCACCACCTCAGGGCCCCGGACACCAGATGGACGGAGTGGGAGCAGAGAGGAGTCTAGAGGAGGTACCCAGGCTTCCAGCAGGGCCGCCCCAAAGACACAACACAGCTAGAGGACCGAACCTAGTCACACCGCAGCTGGGAATAGAAATGTCCCAATAACCTGCAGTGGGCTTTACTCTATACAGAGAGACACACAGAGCCTTTGAAGTAACCAACACAAAAACACAGAGGTTAAAGGCCACTAAACATTTGCAAAGACGATGTCATCTAACTAAGCTGACGCAAAAACTCTCCACGAACTGGTAGGAATCCCACAGAGACATAGGGACCAGATTCTCCTGATTTTCCACACTTCTCCCAAAGTGTGCACCAGCACAATACCCATACTATGTAGACAACATGTAAGGTTCTATTGAATCACATCCTTCAGCACCTCACACCTGCAGCAAACTAAATAAGGAGGATAAAGATAATCTAGGACATACTACATACACATGTAAATGTTTAGATGTTGTACACTAAGCTATGTTTCATTCCTTATATGAATGCGAAGTGAATGAGTTGGTAGTTATTTATATTCATTATCCTACTTTTATTGTTTATATGACCGCCTATTGGTTCCACTCATACTGTCTGGTCTGTTCAGGGGCAAGACAACACGCTGCCCGCATGTGTTGGCATTTAGGACGAGAGGCAGCGAAAGGCCAGGTTGAATAAGTACTTAACTTTAGTAGCAGACAGATGCTGCCATTGACACAGCGATGAGAGGCAGAGAGCAAACACATTGACCTTTGCTCAATACTGGCGATGGAATAGACAACATGCAGGGGGGAACAAAGAGGAGAAGAGTACACAATACCAGGAAGGAATCCACCTACAAATACAGAAGACAAAGACAGAGTATTCATCCCAAATGGGCGCTGGCCCAGGTCAAGAGTAGTGTATAGGGTACCAGTAGGGTAACAGTAGGGCATTCTATAGGGGACAGAGTGCAATTTGGGACGCATTCAAATACAGAAAATGGGTTGTAATGAAGCACGTTTCTCAGCTTTTACCTCTCATTCTCACAAGCAGTTAACACATTTGTGTGTTTTATTCTGTCTTAAAAATGGGCAATTCTTAACAGGAGGGCTCGTATGTCTATTCATGGCTGCTGGGAAGCAGAACTGGGATAACTATAGTTTTAATTGTACTTTCTGAAAAGTAAAACAAACTTGCAGGGGAACAAATAGTTATTTTGGAGGTGACAACAAATTTTGAAATACAGATCCCCAAAAACTACTACTTTTTAAAACTATTGGAAGACAGATCTCAGAAAGTAACAACTAAAAAAAGGATTTTAATACATATCTCAGGAAGTGACTACTTCTCTGAAACTATTGGATTGGCTTCCTTCAATTAATGGCAGGGCTGTATCTGGAACGTCATGTTGAAGATAGAAATATAATAAATAGAGCACACACAATCTCCTAAACGTTTACAATCTATCTGACAATCATATTTGAGCTACACAATACATTTCAATCCGTACATTTTATAAATTGTCCTTAAACAACCTCTACAGGATCTGTCCCCCCCCGAGGGACGGTTAAGCTAACGTAGGCTAATGTCATTACCATGAGGTTGTAAGTAACATGAACATTTCCTAGGACATAGACATGTCTAATATGTGCAGAAAGCTTCAATTCTTGCATTTCAAAGACGGTACAAAAAACGCATGGTTTCTCTTTGTTTTTATCTTCTACCAGATCAAATGTGTTATTTTCTCCAACATTCATTTCACATTTCCACAAACTTCAAAGTGTTTCCTTTCAAATGGTATCAAGAATATGCATATCCTGTCACGCCTTGGTCATAGTATTTTGTGTTTTCCTTAATTATTTGTTCAGGCCAGGGTGTGACATGGGTTTATATGTTGTGTTTCGTATTGGGGTTTTGTAGGCATTGGGATTGCGGCTGAGTAGGGGTATAGCATAGGCTTGGCTGCCTGAGGCGGTTCTCAATCAGAGTCAGGTGATTCTCGTTGTCTCTGATTGGGAACCATATTTAGGTAGCCTGGGTTTCACAGTGTATTTCGTGGGTGATTGTTCCTGTCTATGTGTAGTTGTTCACCAGACAGGCTGTATTAGGTTTTGTTGTTTTTTTGTATATTACGTTATTTCATGCATCGTCATTATTTTCATTATAGACATGAGTAACCACCACGCTGCATTTCGGTCCGACTCTCTTTCGACAAACGAACGCCGTTACATATCCTTGCTTCAGGTCCTGAAGGAAAAAATTTAGCAAAAATTGAAAAATGGGATGGATGCGAGGTTTTAATGTCCATTGCCCCAGGTGTACAAAATTAAGTTAAACTAATTAGCCAATGATATTTTGTAAAGATAAGTATACTGAACAAAAATATAAACTCAATATGCAACAATTTCAAAGATTTTACTGAGTTACAGTTCATAGAAGGAAATCAGTCAAATTCATTAGCGCCAAATCTATGGATTTCACATGACTGAGCAGGGCGCAGCCATGGGTGGGCTTGGGAGGGCATAGTCCCACCCACTGGGGAGTGAGGCCCAGCCAATCAGAATATGTTTTTTCCACAAAAGTGCTTTATTACAGACAGAAATAATCCTCAGAACACCCCCTCCCCCTCTTCAGACGATCCCGCAGGTGAAAAAGCCATATGTGGATGTCCTGGTTACACGTGGTCTATGGCTGTATGGACATTTGGATGTACTGCCAAACGCTCTAAAACAACATTGCAGGCGGCTTATGGTAGAGAAATTAACATACAATTATCTGGCAACAGCTCTGTTGGAAATTTCTGAAGTCAGCATGCCAATTGCACGCTCCCTCAAAACTTGAGACATCCGTGGCATTGTGTTGTGTAACAAAACTGCACATTTTAAGTGGCCTTTTATTGTCCCCAGCATTAAGCGGCAACTGTGTAATGATCATGCTGTTAAATCAGCTTCTTGATTTGCCACATGGCAGGTGGTGTCACGTTCACTGTCTTCAAACTCCCTGTCATAAATGAGCCTAGGCGCAGCGTACATGTAGTTCCACATCTTTAATTACATTACATAATAAAGTGAAACCTTCACAAAACAACAGGTAAACAGAAACCGAACGTGACGCAACTGTTGCGCACACAAACACACACAGAAAATAAATAATTACCCACAAACACAGGTGGGGAAAAAGGCTGCCTAAGTATGATTCCCAATCAGAGACAATGATAGACAGCTGCCTCTGATTGTGAACCATACCCAGCCAACAAAGAAACAGACTAACTAGAATGCCCACTCAAATCACACCCTGACGTAACCAAATTAGAGAATAAAAAGTGTTTAAGGCCAGGGCGTGACAGGTGGATGGATTATCTTGGCAAATGAGAAATGCTCACTAATAGGGATGATAATAAGGATGTTAACAAATTTGTGCACAGAATCTGAGAAATTATATTTTTGTGCATATGGAACTTTTCTGAGATCTTTAATTTCAGCTGATGAAAAATGGGACCAACACTTCACATGTTGCATGGATATTTTAGTAGAGTATATAAATACGTTTTGATGCTCAACGACTGCATGACACTTTCAACACGCCATTGAAAAGGTCAAAAGCTGCAATACATTTTACAATACCTGAACATACTGCAGAGTAAATCAAAGCCATTTGCAAACATTACAAAACAGGCAAGTTGGATGCTTAGAAAAACAACTTTGAACATCTTCTCCATCTGAGGGTAAGTGCTCTTGTTTTACTCAGAATTACAAAACTAACATGATTTTCCGCCTACATTGGCTGTAGTTGATTCAAGAAGGCAGTTTTGGGATATTTGGTTTTCTGTCGACACTTAATAGACATATTTTGTAACTGTTAGTATTCTCAGCAATACTTAACATTAAACTGTGGTTGTGCCTGTGATATAAAACCATAATTACTTTGAGAAAATGTTTATTAGCATGTTGTTACATAATACTTTGGTCATTGCATTTTAATTGCAAAGCAATGAGCTGATAGTGACTGTTCCTTATTCCACTTATGTAATTTACCATTATTATGCAATTATAAAGCAATTTCCAAAGTCCTATGTAACAACAATGTTGCTATTGTCATAATCAACATTACTACACATGTATAGGAACTTGATGTCAAGTGTTACTGTGTGTCTAGTGTCTAGTTTAAGAAACAGACGCCTCACAAGTCCTCAATTGGCAGCTTCATTAAATAGTACCCGCAAAACACCAGTCTCAATGTCAACCGTGAAGAGGCGACTCCGGGATGCTGGCCTTCTAGGCAGAGTTGCAAAGAAAAAGCCACATCTCAGACTGGCCAATTACAAGAAAAGATTAAGATGGGAAAAAGAACACAGACATTGGACAGAGGAACTCTGCCTAGAGGGCTAGCATACCGGAGTCGCCTCTTCACTGCTGACATTGAGACTGGTGTTTTGCGGGTACTATTTAATGAAGCTGCCAATTGAGGACTTGTGAGGCGTCTGTTTCTTAAACTAGACACTCGAATGTACTTGTCCTCTTGCTCAGATGCTCACGGGGCATCCCACTCCTCTTTCTATTCTGGTTAAATCAAATCAAATCCAATTTTATTTGTCACATACACATGGTTAGCAGATGTTAGTGCGAGTGTAGCGAAATGCTTGTGCTTCTAGTTCTGACAATGCAGTAATAACCAACAAGTAATCTGGCTAACAATTCCAAAACGACTACCTTATAGACACAAGTGTAAGGGGATAAAGAATATATATGAATGAGTGGTGGTACAGAGCGGCATAGGCAAGATACAGTAGATGGTATTGAGTGCAGTATATACATATGAGATGAGTATGTAAACAAAGTGGCATAGTTAAAGTGGCTAGTGATACATGTATTACATAAGGATGCATTAGATGATATAGAGTACAGTATATACGTATACATATGAGATGAATAATGTAGGGTATGTAAACATTATATTAGGTAGCATTGTTTAAAGTGGCTAGTGATATATTTTACATCATTTCCCATCAATTCCCATTGTTAAAGTGGCTGGAGTTGAGTCAGTGTGTTGGCAGCAGCCACTCAAGTTTAGTGGTGGCTGTTTAACAGTCTGATGGCCTTGAGATAGAAGCTGTTTTTCAGTCTCTCGGTCCCAGCTTTGATGCACCTGTACTGACCTCGCCTTCTGGATGATAGCGGGGTGAACAGGCAGTGGCTCGGGTGGTTGCTGTCCTTGATGATCTGTATGGCCTTCCTGTGACATCGGGTGGTGTAGGTGTCCTGGAGGGCAGGTAGTTTGCCCCCGGTGATGCGTTGTACAGACCTCACTACCCTCTGGAGAGCCTTACGGATGTGGGCGGAGCAGTAGCCGTACCAGGCGGTGATACAGGCCGACAGGATGCTCTCGATTGTGCATCTGTAGAAGTTTGTGAGTGCTTTTGGTGACAAGCCGAATTTCTTCAGCCTCCTGAGGTTGAAGAGGCGCTGCTGCGCCTTCTTCACGATGCTGTCTGTGTGGGTGGAACAATTCAGTTTGTCTGTGATGTGTACGCCGAGGAACATAAAACTTACTACCCTCTCCACTACTGTTCCATCGATGTGGATAAGGGGGTGTTCCCTCTGCTGTTTCCTGAAGTCCACAATCATCTCCTTAGTTTTGTTGACGTTGAGTGTGAGGTTATTTTCCTGACACCACACTCCGAGGGCCCTCACCTCCTCCCTGTAGGCCGTCTCGTCGTTGTTGGTAATCAAGCCGACCACTGTTGTGTCGTCCGCAAACTTGATGATTGAGTTGGAGGCGTGCGTGGCCACGCAGTCGTGGGTGAACACGAGTACAGAAGAGGGCTCAGAACGCACCCTTGTGGGGCCCCATTGTTGAGGATCAGCGGGGTGGAGATGTTGTTGCCTACCCTCACCACCTGGGGGCGGCCCGTCAGGAAGTCCAGTACCCAGTTGCACAGGGCGGGGTCGAGACCCAGGGTCTCGAGCTTGATGACGAGCTTGGAGGGCACAATGGCAGTGTGCAGTGTGGTTGAGATTGCATCGTCTGTGGACCTATTTGGGCGGTCAGCAAATTGGAGTGGGTCTAGGGTGTCAGGTAGGGTGGAGGTGATATGGTCCTTGACTAGTCTCTCAAAGCACTTCATGATGACGGAAGTGAGTGCTACGGGCGGTAGTCGTTTAGCTCAGTTACCTTAGCTTTCTTGGGAACAGGAACAATGGTGGCCCTCTTGAAGCATGTGGGAACAACAGACTGGGATAAGGATTGATTGAATATGTCCGTAAACACACCAGCCAGCTGGTCTGCGCATGCTCGGAGGGCGTGGCTGGGGATGCCGTCTGGGCCTGCAGCCTTGCGAGACATGTTTTCCTCACGTCGGCTGCAGTGAAGGAGAGTCTGCATGTTTTAGTTGCAGGCCGTGTCAGTGGCACTGTATTGTCCTCAAAGCGGGCAAAAAAGTTACTTAGTCTGCCTGGGAGCAAGACATCCTGGTCCGTGACGGTGCTGGTTTTCTTTTTGTAATCCGTGATTGACTGTAGACCCTGCCACATACTGTACCTCGTGTCTGAGCCGTTGAATTGAGATTCTACTTTGCCTCTATACTGACGCTTAGCTTGTTTGATTGCCTTGCGGAGGGAATAGTTACACTGTTTGTATTCGGTCATGTTTCCGGTCACCTTGCCCTGATTAAAAGCAGTGGTTCACTTTCAGTTTCACGCAAATGCTGTCATCAATCCACGGTTTCTGGTTTGGGAATGTTTTAATCGTTGCTATGTGAACGACATCTTCAATGCACGTTCTAATGAACTCGCACACCGAATCAGCGTATTCGTCAATGTTGTCGTCTGACGCAATACAGAACATATCCCAGTCCACGTGATGGAAGCAGTCTTGGAGTGTGGAATCAGATTGGTCGGACCAGCGTTGAACAGACCTCAGCGCGGGAGCTTCTTGTTTTAGTTTCTGTCTGTAGGCAGGGATCAACAAAATGGAGTCGTGGTCAGCTTTTCCGAAAAGAGGGCGGGGCAGGGCCTTATATGCGTCGCGGAAGTTGGAATAGCAATGATCCAAGGTTTTCCAGCCCTGGTTGCGCAATCGATATGCTGATAAAATTTAGGGTTAGAGCCAGATTGCAGTGTTCTGTGAAGGGAGTAGTGTACAGTGTTGTACGAGATCTTCAGTTTCTTGGCAATTTCATTTCTCAGAACAAGAATAGACTGACGAGTTTCAGAAGAAAGTTATTTGTTTCTGGCCATTTAAACCTGTAATCAAACCCACAAATGCTGATGCTCCAGATACTCAACTAGTCTAAAGAAGACCAGTTTTATTGCTTCTTTAATCAGACAACAGTTTTCAGCTGTGCTAACATAATTGCAAAATGGTTTGCTAATGATCAATTAGCCTTTTAAAATTATAAACTTGGATTAGCTAACAGAGTGTGTGTAACGTCGTTCTTCGTTTGTAGAAAGAGAGTCGGACCGAAATGCAGCGTAGTGGTTACTCATGACTTTAATAAAAAAAGTGACACAAGAAATAGCTATACAAATACAAAAACAACAAACGGAACGTGAAACCTAATTACAGCCTATCTGGTGAAACTACACAGAGACAGGAACAGGCAGCCAAGCCTATACGAGACACACCCCTAATCAACCACAATCCCAATGCCTACAAAAACCCCAATACGACAATACAATAAACCCATGTCACACCCTGGCCTGAACAAATAATTAAAGAAAACACAAAATACTAAGACCAAGGCGTGACAGAACCCCCCTCCCCTAAGGTGCGGACTCCCGGACACACCTCAAAACCATAGGGAGGGTCCGGGTGGGCGTCTGTCCATGGTGGCGGTTCCGGCTCGGGACGTGGACCCCACTCCATTAATGTCCTAGTTCCTCCCCTTCGCGTCCTGGGATAATCCACCCTCGCCGACGACCATGGCCTAATAGTCCTCATCCAGAACCCCACTGAACTGAGGAGCAGCTCGTGACTGAGGGGCAGCTCGGGACTGAGGCAGCTCGGGACGGAGGGGCAGCTCGGGACTGAGGGGCAGCTCGGGACTGAGGGGCAGCTCGGGACTGAGGGGCAGCCCGGGACTGAGGGGCAGCCCGGGACTGAGGGGCAGCCCGGAACTGAGGGGCAGCCCGGAACTGAGGGGCAGCCCGGTACTGAGAGAATAAAGCCCATTTATCATTTAGAGAAAGCCCAGTACTGAGAGGAAGCCCAGTACTGAGAGGAAGCCCAGTACTGAGATGAAGCTCAGGCAGGTAGTAGGCTCCGGTAGATCCTGGCTGGCTGGCGGATCTGGAAGATTCTGGTTGACTAGCAGATCTGGAAGAGACTGGTTGACTGGCAGATCTGGAAGAGACTGGTTGACTGGCAGATCTGGAAGACACTGGTTGACTGGCAGATCTGGAAGAGACTGGTTGACTGGCAGATCTGGAAGAGACTGGTTGACTGGCAGATCTGGAAGAATCTGGTTGACTGGCAGATCTAGAAGATCATGGCTGACTGGCGGATCTAGATGCTCTATGCAGACTGACAGCTCCTTGCAGACTGACAGCTCTGGCTGCTCCATGCAGGCTGACAGCTCCTTGCAGACTGACAACTCCTTGCAGACTGACAGCTCCTTGCAGACTGGCAGCTCTTTGCAGACTGACAGCTCTGGCTGCTTCATGCAGACTGACAGCTCTGGCTGCTTCATGCAGACTGACAGCTCTGGCTGCTTCATAGAGGAGGAAGGCTCTGATAGCGCTGAACAGGCGGGAGACTCCGACAGCGCAGGAGGGAAGGAAGGCTCTGATAGCGCTGAACAGACAGGAGACTCCGGTAGCGCAGGAGAGGAGAAAGGCTCCGACAGCGCTGGAGAGGCGAGGCGCACTGTAGGCCTGATGCGTGGTGCTGGCACTGGTGATACTGGAGCGAGGACACGCACAGGAAGCCTGGTGCGGGGAGCTGCTACCGGAGGACTGGTGTGTGGAGGTGGCTCTGGATCGACCGGACCGTGCAGGCGCACTGGAGCTCTTGAGCACCGAGCCTGCCAAAGCTTACCTGGCTCGATGCCCACTCTAGCCCGGCCAATACGAAGGGCTGGTATGAACCGCACCGGGCTATGCACCCGCACTGGAAACACTGTGCGCTCCATAGTATAACACGGTGTCTGCCCGGTCTCTCTAGCTCACTGGTAAGCACAGGGAGTTTGCGCAGGTCTCCTACCTGGCATAGCCATACTCCCTTTAAGTCCCCCAATAATTTTTTGGGGCTGCTTTTCGGTCTTCCATCCGCGTCCCTGTGCTGCCTCCTCATACCAGCGCCTCTCCGCTTTTCCGCCTCTATTTCCTCCTTGGGGCGGCGATATTCACCAGGCTGAGCCCAGGGTCCTTTTCCGTCCAGTTCTTCCTCCCAGGTCCAATTCTCCAAGTGGTGCAGCCTCTCCCACTGCAACTGCTCTTCACGATTAACAGGGAGATTTGGCTCAGGTCTGACTCCTGACTCAGCCACTCTCCCTCTGAGCCCTCCCCAATAAATATTTGGGGGTGACTTTCGGGTTTCGCGTTGCGCCGCCGTGTCTTTCTTTTTGACTCCATTCGCCTATAGCCCTCTTCGCACTGCTCCAGCGAATCCCAGGCGGGCTCCGGCAATCTCTCTGGGTCGGCCGCCCACCTGTCTATTTCTTCCCACGTCGTATACTCCATGCCTCTGCTGTCCATAACGTCCTCCTTTTTCTGCTCCTGCTGTCGCTGCCTGTAACCACGCCACTCGGTCCGTGTGTGGTGGGTGATTCTGTAACGTTGTTCTTCGTTTGTAGAAAGAGAGTCGGACCGAAATGCAGCGTGGTGGTTACTCATGACTTTAATGAAAAAAGTGACACAAGAAATAACTATACAAATACAAAAACAACAAACGGAACGTTAAACCTAATTACAGCCTATCTGGTGAAACTACACAGAGACAGGAACAATCACCCACGAAATACACAGTGAAACCCAGGCTACCTAAATACGGTTCCCTATCAGAGACAACAAGAATCACCTGACTCTGATTGAGAACCGCCTCAGGCAGCCAAGCCTATACTAGACACACCCCTAATCAACCACAATCCCAATGCCTACAAAAACCCCAATACGACAATACAATAAACCCATGTCACACCCTGGCCTGAACAAATAATTCAAGAAAACACAAAATACTAAGACCAAGGCGTGACAGTGTGCCATTGGAACACAGGAGTGATGGTTGCTGATAATGGGCCTCTGTACGCCTATGTAGATATTCCATTAAAAAAACAGCCACTTCCAGGTACAATCGTCATTTACAACATTAACAATGTGTACACTGTATTTCTGATCTATTTTATTTTATTTTATGGACAATAAATGTGCTTTTCCTTCAAAAACAAGGACATCACTAAGTGACCCCAAACTTTTGAACGGTAGTGTACTTAGCTAGCGAATGCAGCTTTGCCTACTGAAACACCCAGCTCAAATCAGAGAGAGATGCTATGTTACCTAGCTGGCTATGGCTATCCAACACTGGAACTCTTCCAGGTCAAGGTAAGCTTTTGGTTTTATTAATTCATTGCCACCAGGGCCTACCGGTGTAACTGCTAAACTGCTTGCTAACTGTACACTGTATTGCATGATTGTCGTGGGTTTACTAATGCATTAGTTCTCGTAGCTATGTTGACTTGACGTTAGCTAACATGGTGACAACTATGTAGGCTGTATGTAAGGGTTAGCGGTTGTGATCTGAAGGTATAGCTTGGAAAGGTTTTTTCGACTGGTCAGGCAGCTGATGTGTTCTGCACTGAAATCCACAAGCAAAGGGAAAATGAGTGCATAGATGCGATATGGAATTATCAAGCGATTAAACGGATCATGCTGTCTGTTATGAAAGTGACCTGTGTTTGCAGGTGAACAAGGGTGTATTCTTTCCGCTGATTCTATTGAAAAGAGTTTCTTAAATGGAAGCAAACAGAATGAAACAGGGATAAACACACCTGAATTTGTCCAATAGAACTCTCATTTGCAACTGTTGGACTAATGATTACACCATAGATCAGCTAGATGCAGGCAAGATTATGTCAATGTCTGTCACCTTGATTACTCAAATTTGCACCTAAGTTATAAACTTTCATTCATAGGCTAGGTTGTAGCAATCTTATGATGGGTACAAGGAGAATTTGAGTCATGTAGTAGCCTAAACCTATTGATGTTACATTGAGCTGGGTGAATGGAATATGAATGGCAGTCGTAGTAGAAATAAGGCCATGCTCATCAAAAAATATATCGTCCTCCCTCATCTTAAACGGCACTGGCCACCACTGCTGTGCATGGTTATTAGGGTTAATGAAGTGTCATGGACGTGGGCATTAAACCACCGCTGTGCTGCCGACCATTTACATCAACACATGATATTCCTGTTATTAGTAACAATATCAGTAGGAAATCATATTTTCTCTAAAATCAACACTTTAATTAACCATAAGTTTTCAGTGAGCAAAAAAAATGTGACAAGTGTAATATTTTACCCTTGTATGAAATCAGCACTTGCTGTAGCCAAACAGTGTAACATTTCTATCTATAATGTCAATCTCAAATCCAAAATACATTTTTATTGGTCACATGCACCTAATACAACAGGTGTAGTAGACCTTACAATGAAATACTTACTTACGAGCCCCCAACCAACAGTGCAGTTTAAAAAAACGAATAACAAGAGACAAAAGTAACACGTAATTAAAGTGTAGCAGTAAAACAACAATAGCGAGACTATAAACAGGGTACTTGTACCAGGTATCTGTTACGCTCGACTTCGGATGATAAATGATCGGACCAAGGTGCAGCGTGGTAGGCGTACATTAGCTTTTTATTTGAAAACGTAACACAGGGAAAAAACAATGAACATAAACCGAACGTAAAGCTTGTCATGCCTAAAGCAACAAACAAAGACGAAAGCGCACAATTCTGTAAGGAAAAATAAACTATACAGAAAACAAGATCCCACAAAACCCAAAAGGAAAATGACAAAACAGTAAAAAGAGAAAATGAAGAAAAGTGCCCTGCCAACTAACCCTACACTCATTAAAAACTCACCACCCCATTCCACTACTTTGACCTTACCTGATCTCACACCAGGTCAACGGCCTGGGAGGACGGGACACTACCATTCAACACACCCTGTAACTCGTCTGCAGTATAATCTCATAAACCAAAGTACTTCTCTGCAGCTGCCATCACAACACCTTTTCTGTCAATTATGTTCCATTTCTACAGTACAGTTGGTAACCATGGCATTGAATGCTAAAAAGCCAATCTTACTGAAGCACATTTCATTCGTAGGCCTATCACTTTGTACTGGCAAAATACTTTTACTACTCACCGGGAACCTCTTAGGATCCCTCACCCTTGACCCATCCTCTACTTTCTTCACTGCCTAAGCATACAACACCTTCTGTACAACTCTGACCATGGTAACCTCAACCTGCCTCTCTCGCACCGGACACTTCTGTATAGGGAGTAGGGCACTGTATAGGGAGTAGGATACCATTTGGTATGCACACAGCTCTGTTAAGAACCTATTTCAGGCCTGGTCTGTGCTGCTCTCTCTCTCTCTCTTTGAGAGAAGAGATGGGGAAATCATGGCCGACATGACTTTGGCAAGTTGTACCAGCTTTTTAGCGAAGAACAGATGCGTGTCTAATGAACGGGCGACTCTCTCATCAATTATGTACTGTTTTTCCACCTGCTAGCAAATTAATGAGAAATAGAGAGCCGTTTAGGGTGCGGGGTCTTGGGTGACATAAAGCCTCCAATAATGGCAATATGAATAGCATGGCAGATCGTCAGAGGGAAAACACCGGGCGGAATTAGGGAGGTTTAATTGCAACATAATTAGGCCAATGCAATGCTGATAGGACTTTCCAAGCTGGCATCTGGCTGAGCTGCCAGTTAAGGTAAATGTTCACCAGACCAAATACATGGAGAGACCATCAGACCATGAAACAGGAGTGGGAAATAGATCAATATGTGATTAGCCAATACTTCTTAGTTAATTTCAATGAATGGATTTTAATTTCACTTTAAAATCTAATTTGATCTTTTTAGAAAGTGATTACCTGGCGTGGGGATATTTGGCGAGGGCATGAACTGAAGTTGTCCGAAATTCATCGACACTGTATATCTCCATTAATATGTTATTAATATCTACATTTCCGTTAGAAAATGGACCATCTACATTTCCTGCTTGTCAGCAAACCACAATATCCAGAATTCATAGTGATTTCAGGATGTAGTACAGCCCCTGTCGAGATGGTTCCAGTTGAGAATGAGAGTCAACAGGTAGCTAATGTTCCTTACGGGACCAGCCACTCGTTAGTAGAACATCAGCTTGCGAAGAACTATTAAACAACTGTAAAGTTTATTCATGGTATTGTGTTCAGTACCTGGAGGTGAAAACCTCAAGCAAGAGCAGGCTGCTGAGGTAACATTCCATTGGTTACCTTGCAAGCTAAAGATAGCTACGTTAGATTTCGTTAGCTACAGCCAGCCGGACCGTATCTAACGGTCAACTAGCGAACAACTGCAAGTGACTAGCCTGTGTGTTCTATTTACAGAGTCCAATCCCATCAACATATGCAGCACCAGGAACTAGTCTAAATCACCTTTGACTGCACAATGCTGGCAAGAGCCAAAGTGTATAGTCTATGAGTCCAAGGTCAATGGAGCTCATGAAGTTCTGCCAGACCAGCTGAAGAACATTCAGGACCCTGCCTAAAACATTCTGCCAACATAATATCCACATTCAGTTAGACTGATGTTGTAGGTGTCACGCCTGCTCCCGCTCCCCCTCTCTGGCGCTCAAGAGCCATCATTACACACACCTGTCACCATTGTTACACGTATCAGCGTATCATTGGACTCACCTGGACTCCATCACTTGTTGATTGCCTCCCCTACAAATGTCTATTCCTCAGTTTCCTCCCCATGTTAGCATTGTCATTTTGTTCACCCTGTCCAGACGCTGTTCTTGTTTTGTTATTTTTTAAATATTCACTCCCTGTACTTGCTTCTCGCCTCCCAGTGTCTGTCCTTACAGAATGCTGACACCCCAATTTGAAGCATCAGGGAGTTTTTTTGTTTTTTGTTGGTGACGTTGGGTCCGGGTGCCACTGCCGAAAGAACCGGGGGTGCCACAGCTGGCTCGTCAGGCTTCCATGCCGCAGCTGGCTCGAGAGGTTTTCTTGCGTCGGCCGGCTCGTCGGGCTCCCACGCCTCGGCCGGCTTATCGAGCTCCCACACCTCGGCCGGCCCGTCAGGCTCACCCAGGTGGGACGCCGGGTGGTGCCCCTAAGGGGGCGGGGATTCTGTCACGCCTGCTCCCACTCCTCCTCTCTGTAGCTCAAGAACGCCAGGCGTCCCATCATTACGCACACCTGTTACTATTGTTACACATATCAGCGTATCTTTGGACTCACCTGGACTCCATCACTTATTGATTGCCTCCCCTATATCTCTCTATTCCTCAGTTTCATCTCCGTGTCAGCATTAATGTCATTTTTGTTCCCCCTGTCCAGACGCTGTCCTTGTTTTGTTTCATGTTGGGTATTTATTAAATATTCATACCTTGTACTTGCTTCTCGTCTCCCTGCGTCTGTCCTTACAGTAGCATAGTATAAAATGCCCAGTATTCTCAGAACTGCATTGTGGTATAGATATTGCTAGCTCTTGTACATATGTATATAATGGAGTTTGAACAATAATATCTTCTTTTCTTTGTATTGACAAGTGACTAAATGATTCCAGCTGCATCAGAAACCAATAAAGTGTCGATCTCAACTTCTGGATCAATTCATCGTGGTATTTATGAAATGGATTTGGAAGTACCTAGCTATCTTACTCACAGAGGTAAGCTTACACAGCAGTATGTAGGAGCAGTTATGGAAATGTTTGACATTGCTAAAAAAAAAAATACTGCTAATGACTATAATAAATACTACAGTTCTACAAAAGGAAAACAGTACTTGCATATGGTGTGTTTGGTGAGTGCAGTGAGGTGCATTCACTTTGATACAAGGGGAGATGTTTGGTATGGAACCTTTCACATCTCCTCTTGAGACAAATTGCTTGAATGGCCCCAACACCACACAGGTATTGATACTCAAAGACTAATATCCCACTGGGCACAGACTTCAATTCAACATCTATTCCACGTCATTTAATAGATTACGTGGAAACAACCTTGATTCAACGAGTGTGTGCCCAGTGGGATGAGTCATAAACCCAAAGTTATTCCTTTAGTCTTCGTTAACCATCGTCAAAACAGTTCTTCAGTTTTGCTCGTAATGAGATGCACTGAGGCTAACTAGCTAGCTGTAACCGCAGGCTACAGTACATAACTTTAGGCTACAGTACACTTTGGGTATAGCAAACAAAGCTAGCTAGCTTGGCCTTTAGTGGTACTAGCAAGCCCCGTTATGGCCGAATCAATCACAAAATGATACTGTATTGAACAACACTGCGTTGTGTAAAAAGAGAGCTTATAATGCTAACTAGCTACCGCCAGCAAAATAACTTACTCATTTGTCATTTGCCCTCCTGGTCCAGCTGGTCTCAGCTTCCGCTGACAGTTGTTCTTGGAGGTTCTGAATAACGTCTCCAGCACCCCTCTATCCATATGTGCGTCAAAACTTTGATGATCTGTCACACACACACACACGATCCATGGCGTCGGCACTGACCTCTTGTAAGAACTTTTCGTGATTGAATGTGTTGTAGCACAGACATTTCTCATCTGTCGGCATTGCTGGACAGCACCCGCATAGGCAGCACTATTCAGAGTCTGACCATGGCTCCCCACGCTGCTTTGCAGGTCTCGCTAGTCTTGTTCTCGCTGTCTCAAGTCCTCTTCAGTGTATTCCGGGCTGAAATGAATAGGGCTGTATGTCCCTATGGGGACATACGGTTTCGTTTGTCCAGCTCTTCTTGGAAAGAGGAATCATTAGCAGCCGTTGTAATTATTTAGCAATCTCGGAGAGACGGTGCACGGTAACATAGCTCCCCGTGAACCTGTGAAACTAATACTGACCCCGTTTTGATAAGCCTGCCTCTGAGGGTGGGAACACAATTGGAAAAGGAAGCAGGACTCCCGTCAGTGTGTAGTCTTTACAAGGCCTGGGAAAATGAGTCAACCTAGATACGTTGCAATGTCGTGGCACATAGCAATGGCTCCATTGAACAAGGACAACCATGGCTCTACTGTCCAATGGCTCCATTGAACAAGGACAACCATGGCTCTACTGTCCAATGGCTCCATTTAACAAGGACAACCATGGCTCTATTGTCCAATGGCTCTATTGAACAAGGACAACCATATCTACTCACTTCTAGCGTGATCGTGCAATCGGTGAAACACAAAGGCCACAATAATTGCTACAAAACAGGACTCCATTCATTTTGCGGTCTCCCACCGCATAAATAAAAGAATGCCTCTATGGTACCTAATTATGTCTGAAACACCTCTCGTCAGTCATAACTATGTAGGAATACTGGAAAAACACCCCAAATAGTGTCTAGTGGTGAAGTTTCCCTTTTAAACTGGAGACAGAGTAACTCATAATTAGAATTAAACACACCGTTGCTGCATTCAAGGGGACAGGGCAGTGATGATGAGAGGGAGGGAATGAGAAAGGGAAAAGGAGAGAGAAGTTATTAGAAAGAGAGAAGGGGGGAAAGGGAGAGAGAACATAATAGGTATGAAAGAGAGAAGAGGAGGGAGGGAATGGAAAGGTAATGAGAGAAAGGGAGAGGGAGGGAGGGATAGATGGAGGGAGAGGGGGAGGAAAACGAGAGAGAAACTGGGTTGAACTAAGTAAACAAATGATGTTTTATTGGAGGAGAGAACGAGAGCGTGACAGGGAGAAAATAGAAGTCAGAGGGAGATCAAAACCTGGCCTGCCATAATGTGTTCTTGTCCCCCTAGGGAGGGGGTTTAACCAGATCTGATCCTGACTGGATCTCAATGGGTTTTTGATGTTTCTACACAACCTTGGATTGCATGGACATGGCACATATCTGATCACAGCATGTGTAGAATAGTTGGTGGGTTGGTGTGTGTGTTTGTAAGTGAAAGTGCAGAATGGTGGGCCTGAATAGAATTCTAATTCTAATTTGAAGCTCAGATGGTAGAGCATGTGGCTTGTAATGTCAGGGTAGTGCGTTCGATTCCTAGACCACCCATATGTAAAATGTAGGCACGCATGACAGGAAGTCGCTTTGAATACAAGCGTCTGTTAAATTAAATTAATTTTTATATTATATTATTGACTAGAGAGGGGAACCAACCAATCGACTCTGAGGACAGTCTGAGGACAAACAATATAATTAGCATGGATCAGGCAATGGACCATTTTGATATGTTCATACACAATGACCTTACAGACTATATACTGTATGCAATCCTATCACCACTGTTCTCATGTAGCTGTTCTCTGACTATAATTAGTGAATGGAAGTATTTCATTCAATATTTCAATCAACTTAGTTGTCAGATCACAAAAGACCATTTTTAATAATTAACAAGCCTGGTGAGAAGATATTATACCAGTAGAACTGAACAGAGGGCAAAATTATGAAGCTTTTGACAGTTACCACTGTTCATTTAGTCAGCAAATTGAATCAGTAATGTGAATATCCTCTGAGAAACACTAGAGGATGCTGAGTGTTACATTTTCCAGACAGAGATGTAAATTAGATGCATCCATTAATTGATTCATTGATTTCTTCTTAGAACAACTGGGATAATGTCATCTAGTGCATTTTGTAATTAACATCACTGTTTCAATCCTTTGCGATGCCATGCTAGATCCTCCGCCAGTCACATAAAGAACAGAGTGTGACCTTAAAAAGTGGTCATTGGTCAAATAGAAGTGGTTGTTGAGAGGCAACCGAGTAAACAACCATGTAACCTCTGCCATGTAAACAACCGATTACATACTCCAACATTACATGAGAGGGAGAAATGTTCAACCTGTCACGCCCTGAGCTGTTTCACCTGTCCTTGTGCTTGTCATCCACCCCCCTCCAGGTGTCGCCCATCTTCCCAACTGATACTCTGGGTATTTATACCTGTGTTTTCTGTCTGTCTGTGCCAATTCGTCTTGTTTGTTCAAGCCTACCAGCGGGTTGTCGCAGCGCCTGCTTTTTCCAGTCTCTCTTTTTTCGCCCTCCTGGTTTTGACCCTTGCCTGTGCTGACTCCGAGCCCGCCTGCCTGACCACTCTGCCTGCCGTCCTGTACCTTTGCCCCTACTCTGGAATGCCGAACTCTGCCTGACCTGACCCCTGGGCCTGTCTGCCATCCTGTACCCTGACCCACTACTCTGCATTATCAACCCCTGCCTGCCTTGACCTGTCGTTTGCCTGCCCCAGTTGTTACAATAAACATTTTTACTTCTACACAGTCTGCACTTGTGTCTTACCTGAAACATGATACACCCAGAGAGTTATTTGTAGAATCTTTGAGACTGTGAAAGGTTCTTTATAGAACCATTATCCACTAAAATTATATAAATAACCATTAAGGGTTCTAAACAGCACCAGGTTGTAACCATTGCAGAGCCTTTTTTTAATAGTTCTTAAAACCTCTACAGGATCGCTGTCCTGTGTTAAATATCTGACAACTCCACTGTGTCCTCCTCCCAGAGCGCTAAGAACCTTGGCGTGATCCTGGACAACACCCTGTCGTTCTCAACTAACATCAAGGCAGTGGCCCGTTCCTGTAGGTTCATGCTCTACAACATCCGCAGAGTACGACCCTGCCTCACACAGGAAGCGGCGGAGGTCCTAATCCAGGCACTTGTCATCTCCCGTCTGGACTACTGCAACTCGCTGTTGGCTGGGCTCCCTGCCTGTGCCATTAAACCCCTACAACTCATCCAGAACGCCACAGCCCGTCTGGTGTTCAACCTTCCCAAGTTCTCTCACGTCACCCCGCTCCTCCGCTCTCTCCACTGGCTTCCAGTTGAAGCTCATCCGCTACAAGACCATGGTGCTTGCCTACGGAGCTGTGAGGGGAACGGCACCTCAGTACCTCCAGGCTCTGATCAGGCCCTACACCCAAACAAGGGCACTGCGTTCATCCACCTCTGGCCTGCTCGCCTCCCTACCACTGAGGAAGTACAGCTCCCGCTCAGCCCAGTCAAAACTGTTCGCTGCTCTGGCCCCCCAATGGTGGAACAAACTCCCTCACGACGCCAGGACAGCGGAGTCAATCACCACCTTCCGGAGACACCTGAAACCCCACCTCTTTAAGGAATACCTAGGATAGGATAAGTAATGCTTCTCACCCCCCCCTTTTAAGATTTAGATGCACTATTGTAAAGTGACTGTTCCACTGGATGTCATAAGGTGAATGCACCAATTTGTAAGTCGCTCTGGATAAGAGCGTCTGCTAAATGACTTAAATGTAATGTAAATGTAATATCTACAACAAAGCTTTCTTATTGTCCAACAAGCTGCCTCCACCCTTATCCTTGTTCTGAACACCTCCAAAACAAAGGTCATGTGGTTTGGTAAGAAGAATGCCCCTCTCCCCACAGGTGTGATGACTACCTCTGAGAGTTTAGAGCTTGAGGTAGTCACCTCATACAAGTACTTATGCATGGCTAGACAGTACACTGTCCTTCTCTCAGCACATATCAAAGCTGCAGGCTAATGTTAAATCTCGACTTGGTTTCCTCTATCGTAATCGCTCCTATTTCACCCCAGCTACCAAACTAACCCTGATTCGGATGACCATCCTACCCATGGTAGATTACGGAGACATCATTTACATTTTATAGATCACAGGTAAGGGTGATCTCGAGCGGCTAGATGTTCTTTACCATTCGGCCATCAGATTTTCCACCAATGCTCCTTATAGGATACACCAGTGCACTCTATACTCCTCTGTAAACTGGCCATCTCTGTATACCCATCGCAAGACCCACTGGTTGATGCTAATTTATAAAACCCTCTTAGAGCTCACTCCCCCCATCTGAGGTATCTACTGCAGCCCTCATCGTCCACATACAACATCCGTTCTGCCAGTCACATTCTGTTAAAGAGCCCCAAAGCACACACATCCCTGGGTCGCTCGTCTTTTCAGTTCGCTGCAGCTAGCGACTGGAACGAGCTGCAACAAACACTCAAACTGGACAGTTTTATATCAATCTCTTCATTCAAAGACTCAATCATGGACACTCTTACTGACAGTTGTGGCTGCTTTGCGTGATGTATTGTTGTCTCTACTTTCTTGCCCTTTGTGCTGTTGTCTGTGCCCAATAATGTTTGTACCATGTTTTGTGCTGCTATCATGTGTTGCTACCATGTTGTTGTCATGTTGTGTTGCCGCCTTGCTATGTTGTTATCTTAGGTCTCTCTTTATGTAGTGTTGTGTTGTCTCTTTTGTTAATCCCAGCCCCTGTCCTCGCAGAAGGCCTTTTGCCTTTTGGTAGGCCGTCATTGTAAATAAGAATTTGTTCTTAACTGACCATCCTAGTTAAATTATGGTTAAATACATTTTAAAAAGGGCACATCTGTGTAGTCTTTTGCCTAAATGTGCCTTTTGAAAAGATATACGATTGTTCATTGGATCAGTCTAAAACTTTGCAAATACACTTGTGCCATCTAGTGGCCAAAACCTAAATTGCTCCTGTCCTAGAATAATACATTATGGCCCCCATCTTGCATTTCAAAGATAGTACAATTTTATTTACAAAAGAAAGCATGTTTTTTTTTCATTGTATTATCTTTTACCAGATCTAATGTGTTATATTCTCCTACATTACTTTCACATTTCCACAACCTTCAAAGTGTTACTTTTTTGAATGGTATCAATAATATGCATATCCTTGCTTCAGATCCTGAGCTACAGGCAGTTAGATTTAGGTATGTAATTTTAGAGGAAAATTGAAAAAAAGGGTCGGATCCTTAAGGGGATTAGGAAAGGGTTCTTTATAGCACCATAAAGGCTCCGTTTAAAACTGTATGAGCATAGCTCTTATAGAACCTTATTTGGCACAGAACCACATGTTTTATTGTGTAGCAACATATAGTAATTTCATCCAGCTTTGCTCTGGTGCATATATTATCAGATATGAATAAAAACAGTTAACCTGACTGATACGACTTCATCATGGTCAAACACAGTGAAATACAGTATACCAAACTGATAATACCATAGACAGTTTTAGACACCTATTGATCCACTTCACTCAGCTCAACTCAGATGGGAATAGTGAAAAACCAACAGTGTGCTTACTGCTACAGCCATCAAAGACAGCTTGGAAGAAGCATCCAACAAGCTTAGATTGCTTTGGTCTCACAGTCGAAGAAAATCATGTGCACAGATCCTTGTTATGTGGCTGGTAAAAATCCCTCCTATTCCCATCTGAGTTTCTGCTTTCAAGGTTGGATAAACCACAAAATAGATCAACCCTACCAGTTTTAAAACATTCATACAAAGAACCGCCGTGATAGCATTTTCCCATCTAAGCAATGCAAGGATACCATTCTATCAGCATTCAGCATCTAAACCAACCAACAAAACCAACCAATCCCCTTTTGATTTTTTTTCTGGATGAATTCAGATGCATTGCAAAGGTAAAGAAGGGTGACCTTGCACTGGGGCTTGTAATGTAGTATTCCGATATCTACCTACTGTAGGCGACCCGCTGGGGACGAGGTAACAGCAGCTCTCTGTCTCTCTCTCTCCTTCCTTTATCAAACTGAAGTCACCAGCAAGGGAATTCAGTTTTTTTTTTAAAGGGATCTGGTTCCTGCGCTACTGCTGCTGCTGCTGAAACGAAACCTGCCTTTGATGTTCTCTATGCACAGTCCTGTGGGGAATCCAACCCTCTCTCTCCCTCTCCGCAATGAGCATCTGAGCACCACAACACAGCAGCCCACTGTGTACGGCCGGAATACAGGCTCGAAATAACAGTGGAGATACTAAGGAATCCTACAATCAATACAGTGTCCATATCAGGCAAATGTGTCAAAAGTCCAGTACTCACCATCTCTCCTGTTTACTTTGGCAAAGCCGGGTCCATGGCTGTTGGATAACTGTGATGAGCTTCTGAAGGAGGACTGGGGCAGGCTGGACACCAGTGGGCCATCACAGCTGTCTGTCAAGCAAACAGGGAAACACAAAGGACAGGGTTAGGTTTTACAATCACAGGTGATCTCTGAACTATTAGTAACGTTATTATTAGTACAGTATTTCCAAATTATTCAGAGGTGTAGTCTAAAACATCATCAGGGAGGAACCATGTTTAAAGCAATTTCAGAGACACTATTTTCCATTTTGTCACAATTTGATCACCATGTCGACCACCATTTCACACGCTGTTACGGCTCTCTGCCAGCAGCAATACTACGCACCAATGACACCATTGAAGTGATGCTAATAATAACTAAAATCGCTAGAGTGCAGATCACATTGTTATGTTCCAACACCTTCACAAATTTGTGCATGAGTCCCGTCCCTCTGGTCACACCACGTCATTTCAATTGATTTTTTATTTATTTTACCAGGTAAGTTGACTGAGAACACATTCTCATTTGCAGCAACGACCTGGGGAATAGTTACAGGAGAGAGGAGGGGCATGAATGAGCCAATTGTAAACTGGGGATTATTAGGTGACCGTGATAGTTTGAGGGCCACAATGGGAATTTAGCCAGGACTCCAGGGTTAACACCCCTACTCTACAATAAGTGCCATGGGGTCTTTAATGACCTCAGAGAGTCGGGACACCCGTTTAACATCCCTTCCGAAAGATGGCACCCTACACAGGGCAGTGTCAATCACTGCCCTGGGGCATTGGGTTATTTTTTTTTTTAGACCAGAGGAAAGAGTGTCTCCTACTGGCCCTCCAACACCAATTTCAGCAGCATCTGGTCTCACATCCAGGAACTGACCAGGACCAACCCTGCTTAGCTTCACATGCAAGCCAGCAGTGGTATGCAGGGTGGTCTGCTGCTGGCTATGTGGAAAGGTGGGTAATATTTGTTTGAAATGTTGACCAATGAGATTTCAACCTTTATTCACCCACTCAAAAAGACAGCCAGATGTTTGTTGAATGCTCAATGTGTTATCACTATGCTTTCAACGACCTAAAAGCACAACCAAATTCCAAATGGGAAAACAATGTCTGATTCGCGATTTAGGGCTCGATTCGCCAAAATATAGCGCGCCTGAAATGTAAAGGTAATATCCGATTGAGCTGACATATGGAGTGTTTGCAATGAATGCAGTCTCCACAAATGTGGGAACGTTGCCTTTAAATTTCAATCGCGCTATAGCGCTGAACTTTGGTGATACGGATTGAATCGAGCCCTTAGTTTTCATATAAATGTGCTACCACTGCACTTTCAACCATTTAAAAGCACAAGTTCCAATGGGAATACAATGCCAGATATGTTGGATTTATACAACAACTTAATGTGTTATCATTGTGCTTCATCCAACAGTACAACAAAAAAACCTGGATTGCAGTTGAGATTACATTAAAAGTACATAGTGCAAGTGATCAACGTTGTTTGAGATTCTGTACAGATTATTATAGCAATTGTGAAGATCTCCACAGACCTGCAAACTTTTGCATGCTCTCTCGAACATGTACACTTTCTACGATTACATAAGACATTTACAGTATACTTAAAGTAACCTCAGCATGTGGCCACGGATGTGTTTCTCATGAAGGTTGAATAAATACTGTTACATTTGTTTGAAAGATAGCCTTAACTTCCGGCTATTTACTGATATACTGGGCCGTACTCACTACCTTCTGTAGTGCCTTGCGGTCAGAGGCCGAGCAGATGCCATACCAGGCAGTGTTGCAACTCGTCAGGATGCTCTCGATGTTGCAGCTGTAGAACCTTTGAGGACCCATGCCAAATCTTTTCAGTCTCTTGAGGGGGAATAGGTTTTGTCGTGCCCTCTTCGCAACTGTCTTGGTGTGTTTGGACTTAACGTTAGCTAGCTAACAAGCCAGAAACAAACCACAACTTTGTTTAGAAAGTTGCTTTTAGTTGCCTGGTTTTCTAGATTGACGTAAACTAAATTCATTTTTAAAACGGTTTATTGGTGTTCAAATACACCAGTTATGCTATTTTGGACTGTCAGGCTGCTGATATCATGCAATCTGTTGTTTTTGTGTTTATACTTCTTCACAACGACAATGATGTCACTGCAACAACTTTATACAGACATGTCGATAGACGTAGTATACATCAATCTTTAGTCTTGAAAACTGGTTGTGTGGTACACTATCGTACTCACTCTGTTTAGCACATGGCCTCACATGTGAGAGGGTTTGAACAATGTTGAATGGGTGTAGACAAAGATGGGCTCTCCAGTAGGTGAACCAAAAGATTCAAGGGCCATTTTCTGAAAACAGTTTATCAACGTTCAAAGAATAATTACTTTCCCATTGTTCCTCAACTGTAGTGCATGATATACCATTTCCTAGCTCTGGGTCTCTACTTTTATCCAATGTAAAAAACACCATTTCAAATGTTGTTACATAAGACAGATTCGAGCCGGTCGGTCACAAATATGTAGAATTGCAGGGAATTAGACATAAAACTGCAACAAAAAAAAGTTATGTACAGCAAACGTATTTGTTTACCTTAATGTACGTACTTATTAAATGATACTTTTCAAACCCAATGCTGAGTTAATGTGTAGCGGCTAATTGTACAGCTAATAGTGTATGTTTTGTAGATTGGTTGCTGTAGCTTTACTCACCTCAAACAATGTGATAATGGCTGAGGAAAGTTTTGCTTGTTTTTTTGCTTGTTTTGCTGTTCTCCAAATAGCATTTTAGATGATGACATTTCAACTAGATAATGCCAGAAAAACCAGCTTGCCGAACCTCTTATCAGAAGTGCACACATACTCTCCTCATGACCAAACTACATTCCCTGTCTCTCAATGACTAGATTCGGGTTGTTTGTTGAGTATTCAGTGTGAAAAGCTTTTCAATTATGGTGTTTTAGAGTGGGAAATGGGAAAGTGCACTCCAAAGAACAGAGCAGAGGAGTAAAAGCTAAGTTGATAATCACTAATGAGAGTTCTCGTTGAAAACTACTTGACAGAAAGAGCAGAGAGCGTTTGAAAACACAAGAGCCATTTATCGGCGTCCAGAGTTTGGCATTTCAGTGACGTTACCCACGTCTCTGACTGACTCTGTGATCAGTCGTGCACAGACGTCCGTTGTCCCGAGGCAGAAATTGGAGGTAAATGCTGAATATCTGGTTGTTTGCATTATAATATATGCCATTTAGCAGACGCTTTTATCCAAAGCGACTTACAGTCATGTGTGCATACATTCTACGTATGGGTGGTCCCGGGAATCGAACCCACTACCCTGGCGTTACACGCGCCATGCTCTACCAACTGAGCTACAGAAGGACCGAACCTTGATGGAAAACTCACCTTCCCTTGTGCAAGAGCCACCTTCGCAAAAATAGGCCTTTACTGTAGCTACTGCACCTCATTCCTTCAGCTAGCTCTATCCCAAAACAACACTTAAATACCAAGGTAATGTTTTGTTTTGTCTTAGAAACACAATATATGTCATAATTAGCTGGATTCTCTATAATGCTTCGCTACATAACACTACTACCTTAGATAATGGATGTGTCCCACTATGGCCTATTCCCTATATAGTGCGCTATGGGCCCTGGTCAAAAGTCGTATAGGGAATAGAGTGCCAATTGCGATGCAGTCATTACCTCGTTCAAAGTAGTACTTCTCGGGGAGTGTCAGTGGCGTCAGAACCCACCAGAAGTGTTTAAATCACTATTGATAAAGGACTGATCCTTGGCAGGAGCTCCAGCCGATAGAGTGAGACAGGCTACTCTACATCTACTGTGTCCCATTTCACATTTTGCTGGAATAACAATCTGCCCACAGTCAAGATGATGGAAGTGGAGAGTGACTACTGATGAAGATGATGCATCACCTTCACAAGCAACAAATATACAAACAGTATGGATTAGAAACCATACCCTTGGAAAGGCACTGGACTGAACTCCACGACTCCAAGAGTTCAGTCATATTCACTGTGTGTCTTTTGGATATGTAAAAGAATTCAGACCATGCTGCATTTGACAGACATATACCCTAATGAGGGCCAATAAAATGCTTGTTTGTGGAATGGAATTATGTCATGGAACACTAACAATTCAAACTAAAGCGCAGTACTCTGTTTTTCCGTTCTATTCTGTACAACTTGGATGCACTCTATTTCGACCCATGGGGCCTATAGTCTCAGTCTCCAGACAGATTGAAGAGCAGAACGATAACTACACACCCAACCTAATGTGCTATCTCACGGGTATTCAACCTGGAGTCCGCTGACCCCTACTGCAGGGGATCCGCAATTATTATTTTTTATTTCTCTAAAAGTAAATTTTTCCCAAAATTGTTTTTATAAATATCGCGAGCAACAACAGAAAATTAATTTTGAATTACACTGACCAAAAATATAAACGCAACATGTAAAGTGTTAGTCCCATGCTTCATGGGCTGAAATAAAATATCCCAGAAATTATCCATAAACACGAAAAATGTTTTTTTCCCCCCAACTTTCTTTAATCTATCCACCTGACAGGTGTGGCATATGAAGAAGCCAATTAAACAGCATGATCATTACACAGGTGCACCTTGTGCTGGGAACAATACAAGTCCACTCTAAAATGTGCAGTTTTGTCACACAACACAATGCCACAGATGTTTCAAGTTTTGAGGGAGGGTGAAATTGGTATGCTGACTGCAAGAATGTCCACCAGAGTTGTTGCCAGATAATTTTCTGTTCATTCCTCTACCTTAAGTCACCTCCAACATTGTTTTAGAGAATATGTTCAACTGGCCTAAAAACAGAACTCTACGTGTATGGCGGTGTGTGTGCAAGCAGTTTGCTGATGTCAAAGTTGTGAACAGAGTGCCCCGTGGTGGTGGTGGGGTTATGGTATGGGCAGGCATAAGCTACGGACAACAAACACAATTGCCTTTTATCGATGGCAATTTGAATGCACAGAGATGCCATGACGAGATCCTGAGGCCCATTGTTGTGCCATTCGTCCGCCACCTTTATGGCCCCATCTCGCAGGCTCTGTAGACAAATTCCTGGAAGCTGATAATGTCCCAGTTCTTCCATGTCCTGCATACTCGCCAGATGTGTCACTCATTGAGAATAATAATAATGTTTGGGATACTCTGGATCGACGCGTACAACAGTGTGTTCCAGGTCCCGCGAATATCCAGCAACTTTGCACAGCCATTGGATAGGACTGGGACAACATTCCACAGGCCACAATTAACAGCTTGATCAACTCTATGCGAAGGACATGTGTCGCATTGCATGAGGCAAATGGTGGTCACACCAGATACTGACTGGTTTTCTGATCCACACCCCTACCTTTTTTTTAAGGTATCTGTGACCAACATATGCAGATCTGTATTCCCAGTCTTGTGAAATCTATAGATAAGGGCCTAATAAACTTATTTCAATTGATTGATTTTCTTATATGAACTGTAAGTTTATATTTTTGCCAATTGCTTCAAGTGCCACTAGATGCTGTTAAGCTTTCTTGACATGGACATACATTTTCCCAACAATTGGCTAACTATCATAACTCAAGGTGAGACCCAGATGCAGACACAGGGGGCAGATAGATGGTTGGAGTCTTAGGTGTTTATTAATCCAAAGGAGTAGGCAAGAGAATGGTCGTGGACAGGCAAAAGGTCAAAACCAGATCAGAGTCCAGGAGGTACAGAGTGGCAGGCAGGCTCGAGGCCAAGGCAGGCAGAATGGTCAGGCAGGCAGGTACAGAGTCCAGAAACAGGCAAGGGTCAAAACCAGGAGGACTAGAAAAAGGAGAAATAGCAAAAGCAGGAGAATGGGGAAAAACCACTGGTTGACTTGGAAACATACAAAACGAACTGGCACAGAGAGACAGAAAACACGGGGATAAATACACTGGGGAAAACAAGCAACACCTGAAGGGGGTGGAGACAATAACAAGGACAGGTGAAACAGATCAGGGTGTGACAGCTAACCTTTGTTTATCCAGCTAAACAGCGGTTATTAACAAAAATGTGTAAGGAGTTACATTTCTAGCGAATAGGCTATGTTAGAGTTAACACTTCCTCTTTCAATTATTATATAGGGAGGTAAAATTCTGAAAAACTATCTACCAAATGTTGATTAATTCTCCTTTCCATTATCATTCATCAGGTAATAAGATGTCTTGTAGTACTTAAAAAAAAAATATATATATATATATATATATACAGGGTCGCTGATTTACCTGGGTGGGGGTCCCTGGGCAAAAAATGTTTGCAGACCCCTTTGTTAACTGAATGTAGTGACTTTTCAGGGGTGCTTCAGTAAATTAGCTTGTTTCTCTGGCAGGGAATTAATTGGCCAGATTGAGAGAGAGGGAAAGCCAGATTGTGCTTGTGGCCAGCTAGCACAATGTGGTTAGCTGTACTTGCATCTCAAATGGCACCCTATTCCCTATAGGCTCTTGTCAAAAGTAGTGCACTATATAGGGAAGAGAGTGCCATTCGGGACACATCCTATAACATTTGCACCGACTGCCACAGGAAGTAGAGCAGCTAGAAGCTTCTGTCGAGTGAAATACATGCATAACCAACCTCCACAGGGAAAGAAATGTCCAAAATATTAAAATGTACTTATTAGACCTTGTTTTTCATATTGGCCCCAAAAGATACTCTGCACATCTACTGGTGCATCTACAATAATTACAAAATGCCGGAAGTTAATTTCGAACAAAATACATCTGAATATGGAATCGATGGAGGAAGTTTGTGAATGACCTCTGCTCTCCAAAGGGAAAAAGTTCACAAAAGTCATGTTAGTCAAAAACATGGATAATCAACTTTAATCCCGTCTATGGCTTTTGAAGACGATTTGTGTGCGTGTCTTTTGAAGAAAAAAAACCTGAGTGATCAGTACCTTTCTCTGCAGCATGTGTGTGACCAGTTTGAAACGGCTAGCTAGCTAGTTAGCGGAGCGCGCTAGTAGCGTTTAAGTCGGTGACATCACTCACTCTGAGACCTTGAAGTACTGCAGTTGTTTCCCTTGCTTTGCAAAGACCGTGGCTTTTGTAGAGCGATAAGTAACAATGCTTATAGGGTGACTGTTGTCAATTTGTGCAAATGGGTCCCCCGTTTCAAGCCCAGGTTGGGGCGAGGAGAGGGACAGAATTAATACTGTTACATGAGCACAGGATGGCTCTGCAGAAATAGTGGCGAGTGAGCATTAAATAATGTACTGATGGGCCTGCAAACTGCCTTGTAGTGTGATCTGTGAACTGTCATTGACTGCTATTACACAAAAGCAAGATCTGGCTCTCCAGAGCAAAACTATCCAATCATTGAGATGTTATGATAGCTGCAGCCTGTAATGGGGCATTATCAAGCCCCAATTCTCCGATCTGTAGTGGAACCCTGCTATGTTTCAGAGGTCATTTTCTCTCTCTCTCTCTCTCTCTCTCTCTCTCTCTCTCTCTCTCTCTCTCTCTCTCTCTCTCTCTCTCTCTCTCTCTCTCTCTCTCTCTCTCTCTCTCTCTCTCTCTCTCTCTGATGTTGTTGTTACTGGCACTAATAGACAGAAATGTTCGCTGGCTCTCCTCTAACTTCTCATTTACTGCTGCTCAGTCAGATACCTCTCCCAGCAGTCTCTCTCTCTCTCTGTCTCTCTCTCCCCCCCTCTCTCCCTTTCCTCTCTGGAAGCTGTCAAATGGCAAGCTGAAGCTCTGCTACTGCGCTAACAAACTGTGTGTGTGTGTGTGTGTGTGTGTGTGTGTGTGTGTGTACTGATGCGCTAACAAACTGTGTGTGTGTGTACTGATGCGCTAACAAACACAAAGAGAGAGGTGTTTGATCCTCATCGCTGTAGCCTCCAGCAAACACACCTGGCCTCCTTGTGACGCCTCCTTACTTCAGCTTCCACCAAAATGATCCAGTTAAACAATGCAGCAAGACAATAGTTAACAATAGCTGACAATAGCTATCCACATCCATGGATAAACCATGCTCAGTTCACCAAACAAACAAACAATCTTCATCTTTGAAATGATATGAAAACAATAATTTGTACTTTATAATAACAACATACTGTAGCACCAAGGTTGACCACAGCTAAGATAAATGTAATCAGAGAGGGCTACGATCAAAGGGAGGAGGATTTCTTTTTAAACTCTTTATCCTGAATCTGTCAGTCTGCCAGTCTCAACTCTCTTTACAATACCACACAGGCACAGAGTTGAAACAAGCAGGCAGCAGCTGCAAGGCTGTCACTCACGTGATTGGGTTCAAACACATGTATTATTAGAGAACAGCCACACCAAGGAACATTCACTGACTGCAATACTTTGCCTTGCTATCATGCTAATGAGGTTTACAGCAAAAATCCTTCAGGTAACTTCACTTATACTAATAGTCAGTAGCAGTGTGGAGGTAAAATCACTGGGAAAGCCAAGCCCTCCCCCCCCGTTAAAACAAAACCTGTTAATTCATATACCTTGCAGCCGAGACAATAAGAATAAATTCAACTAAACCTTTGTTTTATCACAAAACCTGTATAGCAACCTCTGTCCAGTGAAGTCCACAAAGCATATTGTGTGTAACAGACACAGCATGGTCAAGCAAGTTAATGTTTCCAACATTTTTGAACAACTAAGCAACTATTGATTTAGAACCACAGAGAGTTACTGCCAGTCGAAAAGATATCAGGAGCAGCCTCCACTATTCCACCACCATTTCAACTTCAACATCATCAAATCACCTCTGCTTAGTGTAATACATTGACAACTAAAAGATACCAAAAACAATTGAGTCCAATCAACGTAAGCTAAATATGATCTGGCTGCCCATGGTTCTGATTTCTGTGTGTGTGCGTGCGTGCGTGCGTGTTCGTGCAAGTAGAAAAATATGTTGACTGACCCTACTTGTAGAGAAATGCCAATGCCATCCTCCTCTCTTTCATGTTAACGAAACATGTTATTTGTTGTTGGCTGAAATGCTTTCTCCCTAGCCTAACTTTGATTCATGGGCAAAGTTAGCTAGTTAACATTAGCCTTCTACCTCTAGCTACATATTGAAACTCCATTCTCTCAGGCCAGGGACACACCAATGTATGAATTAATGGTTGGATCAGAATCACCGTTATAATCATTAGCCAGTATGAAGAATTAAGTAAAACCACAAGTCCAAATCCCTATCTCAATCCATGGCTAATTTAGGAAAGGGATAATTTTAACTAGCTCGCTAGCTAGACACCGGAGGACAACAACACAACGAGACACAACAATTCAACAATGCAAGCTGGCTTGATACTTCCTTTGGTGCGCCAGGACCATTCACAGTTAAGCTCGCTCAGTTTAGCTCAATGGTGATTGGCACATTATTTTTTTTATCAAGGGAGGCCAAATATTCACTGGCTTCCCTTGCCTTCAATGCTACAGGAAGCAACAATGTCATACTCATTTGGACCAGACAGCATCAGATAGATGGCCTATACATAGAGAGACAGAGGGGTGCTGTTTCGCTCACTCAGATGCTTTCTCCTGTGAGATACATTAAGCCTCTTGGGAATTCAAGGAAAATTATAAAACATAAAGGTCCAAATTTTTGAAATACAACATTTTTTTGGGGTGATATTTTAGCATCAATGAATAAACACCACTGCTAATAGTTACCAAGAATGGGTAATCAAAAAGAAACTAAGATGCTCTATAACCCAGCAACGAGACTAAGGATTTGGCCCAGATGACACCCTTTTCCCTTTAGTGCCCTAGGCCCGGGTCAAAAGTAGTGCACTATTAAGAGAATAGGGTGCCACTTGGGAAACATACTAAGATGTTTTCAACCATTATTGCAGCCAGCTGGGTCCTGCCCTCCCTTAACCTCTACTCCTCTGTGATGGGCCTGGCTTAGACATGAAGAAGACATGAAGATACACCTGTCTTGTGATATATAATCATTCTCCCACTACAGCGCTTATATTTGGCATAAGCCTCCAATGTCCATCCTCAGCACTGTGGTCTGGTGTGTGGGTGAACAGTGTACTTTCTCCAGAGTGAGCATAAAAGAAGTGACACCTTTATAGCCACCTAGCCGTGATGCAGGTGATAGGTATAGGTCTATTCCACAGGACACACTATAGCCGTGGTCACCAACCAGTCGATCCAAGGCATTCCTAGTCGATCACCAAGCATTTCTGTGAAAAAAACAACGATAAAGCCTTGCATTCCTATTTATTTATTTTTTATTATTTAATTATTTAGCGCTGTTTAGCGCTGTGCACAGTTTCCTCAAGCCGTTGACTGTAAAAAGAAACCAAACCAAAAGAAACTGTGAATGCACAGCATAGTTGATATTGTGAGATTTCAAAACTTTTAAAATCGTAACAGGCGAGAGACTCAACGAATACAGCAAAGATGTATGTTTGTATGTATGTTTGCTAGCACAAATTCGGTTTATACTTTGTTTTACAATCTCTCTTCTTAGCCTGGCTTAGACATGAAGAAGACCTGACCTTAGATATCTCTGTTTTCTTTATATTTTGGTTAGGTCAGGGTGTGACTAGGGTAGGTACGCTAGTTTTTGTAATGTCTAGGGTTTTTGTATGTCCAGAGTTGTTGTAGGTCTAGGGGTTTTTGTATTTCTATGTTGGCCTGATATGGTTCTCAATCAGAGACAGCTGTTTATCGTTATCTCTGATTGGGGATCATATTTAGGTAGGGTTACCCTAACCCTATTATTATTATATATTATTTAGGTAGCCATTTCCCCTTGGTGTTTGTGGGATCTTGTCTATGTGTAGTTGCCTGTCAGCACTCGTTCGGATACCTTCACGGTTTGTTTTGTTATTTTGTTCAGTGTTCATTCTCTTGATTACTACCCATCCCGGGTCCAGGAGCTTTGTCATCAACTGACACTAATTAGCATAACGCAACGGACATAAATACTACATTTTTCAAAATAAAAGCCTGAAACTATGTATTGTGACATTAGACACATTAGGGAAGCCATAGAAAAAGGAATCTGGTTAATATCCCTTTCACTGCTCAATAGGGACGCATAGGAACGCAGAGGTTTCTAATCCTGATTAGATTTTTCTCAGGCTTTCGAATGCAATATCAGTTCTGTTATACTCACAGACAATATTTTTACAGTTTTGGACACTTTAGAGTGTTTTCTATCCTAAGCTGTAAAATATATGCATATTCTAGCATCTTGTCCTGACAAAATAGTCTGTTTACTTTGGGGACGTTATTTTTCCAAAAAATCCAATAGTGCCCCCTAGATTCAAGAATGTACGTATACCACGCTGGGCCTTGGTATCATCATTATAACTAACGTGACCAAAGAGATGCTGTTTTTATTAGTACGTTCGTGTTTTTGTTATTCAGCACTGTCAACACTGATCAACACTTTTATACGCCATAAAATGCACCTTCTTCATACTTCCACTCATACTTCAATGACTGAGTACAGCAGTTTTCGTTAAGCTTGCATTGTTATTATTACTGACTTGTGTCTTTTTTAATATTGTGGAAAATTAAACTTTCTCTCGTCATAGGAGTAACACCATGAATTGGTGCATGAGGCAGAAATAATGGAAGGATATTGACCTCATACTATCAGTAGAGGATGCCTGGTTATTCTTTAAAAGTGCTTTCCACACCACCTTCAATAAGCATGCCCCATTCAAAAAATGTAGAACTAAGAACACATATAGCCCTTGGTTCACTCCAGACTTGACTGCCCTTGACCAGCACAAAAACATCCTGTGGCGTACTGCATTAGCATCAAATAGCCTCTGCGACATTAAACTTTTCAGGGAAGTTAGGAACCAATATACACAGTCAATGTGGAAAGCAAAGGTTAGCTTTATCAAACAGAAATTTGCATCCTATAGCACAAATTCCCAAAAGTTTTGGGACACTGTAATGTTCATGGAGAATAAGAGCACCTCCTCCCAGCTGCCCACTGCACTGAGGCTAGGAAACACTGACACCACCGATAAATCCACAATAATCGAGAATTTCAAGAAGCATTTTTCTACGGCTGGCCATGCTTTCCATCTGGCTACCCCTCCCACGGTCAACAGCCTTGCGCTCCCCACAGCAACTCACCCAAACCTCCCCCACTTCTCCTTCACCTAAATCCAGATAGCTGATGTTCTGAGAGAGCTGCAAAATCTGTACCCCTACAAATCAGCCGGGCTAGACAATCTGGACCATCTCTTTCTAAAATTATCTGATGAAATTGTTGCGGCCCCTATTACTAGCCAGTTCAACTTCTTTCGTATCGTATGAGATTCCCATAGATTGGAAAGCTGCCGCAGCCATCCCCCTCTTCAAAGGGGAAGACACTCTAGAACAAACTGCTACAGACCTATATCTATTCTACCCTGCCTTTCTAACGGCTTTGAAAGCCAAGTTAACTTCTTCGATATAGGGGGCGCTCTTTTAATTTTTGGATGAAAAACGTTCCCATTTTAAACAAGATATTTTGTCATGAAAAGATGCTCGACTATGCATATAATTGACAGCTTTGGAAAGAAAACACTCTGACATTTCCAAAACTGCAAAGATATTGTCTGAGTGCCACAGAACTGATGTTACAGAAAAAACCCAGATAAAAATACAATCAGGAAGTGCCGCATTTTTTGAAACCGCCTCATGGCAATGACTCCTTATATGGCTGTGGAGGAGCTAGGAGTCAGCTTACCTTTTCCACGTTTTCCCCAAGGTGTCTGCAGCATTGTGACATATTTGTAGGCATATCATTGGAAGATTGACCCTAAGAGACTACATTTACCAGGTGGTCGCTTGGTGTCCTCCGTTGCAATTATTGCGTAATCTCCAGCTGCAAGTACTTTTCCGTTTGCTACTGAGGAGAAACCCAACTGCCACAAAGGATTTATCATCGAATAGATATGTGAAAAACACCTTGAGGATGATTATTTTTTTATTTTTCTGACGATTTCTCAGCCAAGCAGGATGAACAAAACGTGACGTTTTTGGCCTACAAAAATATTATTTTTGGAAAAAAGGAACATTTGCTATCTTTTTTATTTATTTTTTATTTCACCTTTATTTAACCAGGTAGGCTAGTTGAGAACAAGTTCTCATTTGCAACTGCGACCTGGCCAAGATAAAGCATAGCAGTGTGAACAGACAACACAGAGTTACACATGGAGTAAACAATTAGCAAGTCAATAACACAGTAGAAAAAAAATGGGCAGTCTATATACAATGTGTGCAAAAGGCATGAGGAGGTAGGCGAATAATACAATTTTGCAGATTAACACTGGAGTGATAAATGATCAGATGGGCATGTACAGGTAGAGATATTGGTGTGCAAAAGAGCAGAAAAGTAAATAAATAAAAACAGTATAAAAACAGTATGGGAATGAGGTAGGTGAAAAAGGGTGAGCTATTTACCTATAGACTATGTACAGCTGCAGCGATCGGTTAGCTGCTCGGATAGCTGATGTTTGAAGTTGGTGAGGGAGATAAAAGTCTCCAACTTCAGCGATTTTGCAATTCGTTCCAGTCATAGGCAGCAGAGTACTGGAACGAAAGGCGGCCAAATGAGGTGTTGGCTTTAGGGATGATCAGTGAGATACACCTGCTGGAGCGCGTGCTACGGATGGGTGTTGCCATCGTGACCAGTGAACTGAGATAAGGCGGAGCTTTACCTAGCATGGACTTGTAAATGACCTGGAGCCAGTGGGTCTGGCGACGAATATGTAGTGAGGGCCAGCCGACTAGAGCATACAAGTCGCAGTGGTGGGTGGTATAAGGTGCTTTAGTGACAAAACGGATGGCACTGTGATAGACTGCATCCAGTTTGCTGAGTAGAGTGTTGGAAGCCATTTTGTAGATGACATCGCCGAAGTCGAGGATCGGTAGGATAGTCAGTTTTACTAGGGTAAGCTTGGCAGCGTGAGTGAAGGAGGCTTTGTTGCGGAATAGAAAGCCGACTCTGGATTTGATTTTTGATTGGAGATGTTTGATGTGAGTCTGGAAGGAGAGTTTGCAGTCTAGCCAGACACCTAGGTACTTATAGATGTCCACATATTCAAGGTTGGAACCATCCAGGGTGGTGATGCTAGTCGGGCATGCGGGTGCAGGCAGCGATCGGTTGAAAAGCATGCATTTGGTTTTACTCGCGTTTAAGAGCAGTTGGAGGCCACGGAAGGAGTGCTGTATGGCATTGAAGCTCGTTTGGAGGTTTGATAGCACAGTGTCCAATGACGGGCCGAAAGTATATAGAATGGTGTCGTCTGCGTAGAGGTGGATCAGGGAATCGCCCGCAGCAAGAGCAACATCATTGATATATACAGAGAAAAGAGTCGGCCCGAGAATTGAACCCTGTGGCACCCCCATAGAGACTGCCAGAGGACCGGACAGCATGCCCTCTGATTTGACACACTGAACTCTGTCTGCAAAGTAATTGGTGAACCAGGCAAGGCAGTCATCCGAAAAACCGAGGCTGTTGAGTCTGCCGATAAGAATTTGGTGATTGACAGAGTCGAAAGCCTTGGCGAGGTCGATGAAGACGGCTGCACAGTACTGTCTTTTATCGATGGCGGTTATGATATCATTTAGTACCTTGAGTGTGGCTGAGGTGCACCCGTGACCGGCTCGGAAACCAGATTGCACAGCGGAGAAGGTACGGTGGGATTCGAGATGGTCAGTGACCTGTTTGTTGACTTGGCTTTCGAAGACCTTAGATAGGCAGGGCAGGATGGATATAGGTCTATAGCAGTTTGGGTCCAGGGTGTCTCCTCCTTTGAAGAGGGGGATGACTGCGGCAGCTTTCAATCCTTGGGGATCTCAGACGATATGAAAGAGAGGTTGAACAGGCTGGTAATAGGGGTTGCGACAATGGCGGCAGATAGTTTCAGAAATAGTGGGTCCAGATTGTCAAGCCCAGCTGATTTGTACGGGTCCAGGTTTTGCAGCTCTTTCAGAACATCTGCTATCTGGATTTGGGTGAAGGAGAACCTGGAGAGGCTTGGGTGAGGAACTACGGGGGGGGCGGAGCTGTTGGCCGAGGTTGGAGTAGCCAGGCGGAAGGCATGGCCAGCTGTTGAGAAGTGCTTATTGAAGTTTTCGATAATCATGGATTTATCGGTGGAGACCGTGTTTCCTAGCCTCAGTGCAGTGGGCAGCTGGGAGGAGGTGCTCTTGTTCTCCATGGACTTCACAGTGTCCCAGAACTTTTTGGAGTTGGAGCTACAGGATGCAAACTTTTGCCTGAAGAAGCTGGCCTTAGCTTTCCTGACTGACTGCGTGTATTGGTTCCTGACTTCCCTGAACAGTTGCATATCACGGGGCTATTCGATGCTATTGCAGTCCGCCACAGGATGTTTTTGTGCTGGTCGAGGGCAGTCAGGTCTGGAGTGAACCAAGGGCTGTATCTGTTCTTGGTTCTGCATTTTTGAACGGAGCATGCTTATCCAAAATGGTGAGGAAGTTACTTTTAAAGAATGACCAGGCATCCTCAACTGACGGGATGAGGTCAATGTCCTTCCAGGATACACGGGCCAGGTCGATTAGAAAGGCCTGCTCACAGAAGTGTTTTAGGGAGCGTTTGACAGTGATGAGGGGTGGTCGTTTGACTGCGGCTCCGTGGCGGATACAGGCGATGAGGCAGTGATCGCTGAGATCCTGGTTGAAGACAGCGGAGGTATATTTGGAGGGCCAGTTGGTCAGGATGACGTCTATGAGGGTGCCCTTGTTTACAGAGTTAGGGTTGTACCTGGTGGGTTCCTTGATGATTTGCGTGAGATTGAGGGCATCTAGCTTAGATTGTAGGACTGCCGGGGTGTTAAGCATATCCCAGTTTAGGTCACCTAACAGAACAAACTCTGAAGCTAGATGGGGGCGATCAATTCACAAATGGTGTCCAGGGCACAGCTGGGAGCTGACGGGGGTCGGTAGCAGGCGGCAACAGTGAGAGACTTGTTTCTGGAGAGAGTAATTTTCAAAATTAGTAGTTCAAACTGTTTGGGTATGGACCTGGAAAGTATGACATTACTTTGCAGGCTATCTCTGCAGTAGACTGCGACTCCGCCCCCTTTGGCAGTTCTATCTTGACGGAAGATGTTATAGTTGGGTATGGAAATCTCTGAATTTTTGGTGGCCTTCCTGAGCCAGGATTCAGACACGGCAAGGACATCAGGGTTAGCAGAGTGTGCTAAAGCAGTGAGTAAAACAAACTTAGGGAGGAGGCTTCTGATGTTGACATGCATAAAACCAATACTTTTTCGATCACAGAAGTCAACAAATGAGGGTACCTGGGGACATGCAGGGCCTGGGTTTACCTCCACATCACCCGCAGAACAGAGAAGGAGTAGTATGAGGGTGCGGCTAAAGGCTATCAAAACTGGTCGCCTAGAGCGTTGGGGGCAGAGGATAAGAGGAGCAGGTTTCTGGGCATGGTAGAATATATTCAGGGCATAATGCGCAGACAGGGGTATGGTGGGGTGCGGGTACAGCGGAGGTAAGCCCAGGCACTGGGTGATGATGAGAGAGGTTGTATCTCTGGACATGCTGGTTGTAATGGGTGAGGTCACCGCATGTGTGGGGGGTGGGACAAAGGAGGTAACAGGGGTATGCAGAGTGGATCTAGGGGCTCCATTGTGAACTAAAACAATGATAACTAACCTGAACAACAGTATACAAGGCATATTGACATTTGGGAGAGACATACAGCGAGGCATACAGTAATCACAGGTGTTGAATTGGGAAAGCTAGCTAAAAACAGTAGGCGAGGCTAATCAGCTAGCACAACAAACAGCAGGTTAAAATGGCGTTGACTAGGCAACTGGGCCGACAGATAAAACAAACAAGCAGAATGGAGTACCGTGATTAAAGGACAGTCCAGCGTGCGTCAGCTATGTAGCCAAGAGATCGGTGTCCAGGGGGCAGCGGTGGATGGGCAGGGAAGCTGGGCTGGCGAGTGTTATCCAGGTTTATAAAAAAAAATAAAATAAAAAAAAAATAATAATAAAATAAAATAACAATGACTAAATAGCTTGTAGCTAGTTAGCTGGTTAGCGTCTTTGGGGACGTCGCGATGGGGTGAGTCTGTTTATTCCTCTTCTTGCGGTGACATCGACAGACCGGTCGTGGGCCCGGGTAATTGTAGCCCAGGAGTATGCTACAGGAGCTCTAGTGCGCTGGGTGAGCTGGAGACACAGCGTTTCAGAAAGCTCGCGGGCCTTGGCCAGCAGATGGATCTTTGGCGATGTCGCAACGAAAAAGCCTGTTGAAACCACCTCGGACGATTATGTCGGCGGACCAGTCGTGATGGATCGGCGGGGCTCCGTGTCGGCAGTAAAGGGTCCAGGCCAAATTGGCAAAAGAGGTATTGTTGGGCCTCTTCGGCTAGTCGGGAGATGGGCTTAGCTCAAGGCTAACTGTAGCTTGTTTTGGGACAGAGACGTTAGCCAGGAGTAGCCACTCGGATTGCAGCTAGCTAGTTGCGATGATCCGGTGTAAAGGTTCAGAGCTTGCGGTAGGAATCCGGAGATGTGGTAGAGAAAGAGCAGTCTGATATGCTCTGGGTTGATGTCGCGCTGGTGTCCTAGTTAGCTTTGAAGACCGCTAGCAATGGCTAACTGAGTACGAGCTAGTAGCTAGTTAGCTGGCTAGCTTCTGATGGTGGTTCCGGTTCTAAAGTAAAGTATAGAAAAAGCACCACATTGGGTGATGCGGGTTGCAGGAGAGTATATTCAGCTCTAGTTTGAAAGTGAGATTAAAATATGTACGAAATATATACAGAAGAAAAAAACGAAGAAAACTATATTTACACTAGACAGGACGGGACAAGACAAAACACACGTCCGATTGCTACGCCATCTTGGATCACTGGGAGTCTCCTGAGTGAAAGCATCTGAAGTTCTTCAAAGGTAAATTATTTAATTTGGTTGCTTTTCTTATTTTTGTGAAAATGTTGCCTGCTGCCAGCACAGCCTAGCATAGCATTATGCCAAATTATGCTTGTCTAGCGTTGGCTGTAACGCATATTTTGAAAATCAGAGATGACAGTGTTGTTAACAAAAGGCTAAGCTTGTGTTTGAATGTATTTATTTCATTTCATTTGCGATTTTCATGAATAGGAAACGTTGCGTTATGGTAATGTGCTTGAGGCTATGATTATGTATATCATATATATGTATATATATATATATATGTGTGTGTGTGTATATATGTGTGTATATATATATATATATGTGTGTATATATATATGTGTGTGTGTGTGTGTTTTAATGGTTGGAGGCACCCCCGCCACTGCTTATAACTAACTATAATATTAAACGGTATTTAAAATCATACCGTAAAATCCTACTACATTTCTAAATAACCTGGTATACAGTATAAACAACATATTGCCCAATCCTGAAACCGATACAGCCACACTTCCAGAAGAAATAAAGAAACAGAAAACAAAACATAGAATGCCCACCCCACATCACACCCTGACCTAACCCAATAGAGAAATAAAACGTTTCTCTAAGGTCAGGGCGTGACACTTTGATAGTCAGTGGCAGCCTGCACTCCATTAAACAGTTATATGTGTCCCAAATAGCACCCCGTTCCCCTATATAGATCACTACTTGTGGGATCCTGTCAAAGTAGTGCACTAAAGGTACTATATTATTCTACTGCTAAGAAGGAGCCACTTGGCACATGGAGTGAGTAATTAGGCCCATACGCTTCAGGTAATTATTATTTGTAACGAGTTTCCTCCTCTTCTTCCGAAGAGGAGAGGCGAAACGGATCAGAGGACCAATACGCGGCGTGGTAATTTTCCATGGTACAATCCAGAACAAACTAACAAAACTTTCATTAAAACATACACAGGTCCCAAACACACAGGATGTGCTGATTCTCAATCTCCACCTGCCTCTGATTGTACTGATATACCTAGCACAAACTAGATGAGGAATGGAGAACGTGACAGTGCCCCCCAAGGTGTGTTGACCTATAGGGGAGGGTCTTGGGCGGAGACGGTTCTGGCGCGGGACGTGACCCCACTTCACCATTGTCTTTGTCCGCCTCCGTACCATGGCAACCCCTGTCAATGACCCCACTGGACAGAGGGGCAGCTAATCTGGACAGAGGGACAGGGGCTCTGGACAGAGGGACAGGGGCTCTGGCGCTTCTGGGCTGAGGGCTTCGCCTCTGGGCTGAGGGGCTCTGGCGCCTCTGGGCTGATCCAGGGCTCAGGGCTCTGGCGCCTCTGGGCTGATCTGGCGCCTCTGGGCTGAGGGGCTCCGGGGCGCCGGACAGGCGGGACGCTCTGGCTAGGACTACACTCCGGCAGCAGCGCCGGATACACACGACATACAGGCGGGAGGCTCCGGACAGGCGGGAGCTCCGGCACGCGCCGGACAGACTGTGGCGCCGGACAGGCAGCTCAACAGGGTCCGATGCAGAGTGGTGCGTGGAGCTGCTACAGGACTGGCGCCGGACAGGCGGGACGCTCCGGCAGCGGCGCCGGACAGGCGGGAGGCTCCGGCAGTGGCGCCGGACAGGCGGGAGGCTCCGGCTCCGGCAGTGGCGCGGACAGGCGGGAGGCTCCGGCAGCGGCGCCGGACAGGCGGGAGGCTCCGGTTCCGGCATCCGGCAGCGGCGCCGGACAGGCGGGAGGCTCCGGCAGCGCGCCGGACAGGCGGGAGGCTCCGGCAGCGGCGCCGGACAGGCGGGAGCACCTGCAGGGAGGAGACTGAGAGACAGCCTGGTGCGTGGGGCTGCCACAGGAACTACCAGGCTGGGGAGACTTTCAGGAGGCTTGGTGTTAGGAGGAGCCTGAAAGACCGGGCTGTGGGGAGCACTGGAGCTCTGGTGCGCAACCTTGGCACCACTTCCCCAGGCTGGACAACTGAGCCCGGACCCTCAAAAGTGCAGGCACAGGTTGAACCGGGCTGTGGGTAGCATGTGCTTACTGATGCACCTCTCCCCCTAGGCTCCACTCCCACAGTTGCCCGGTACGAAATGCACCCTCCCAGCGCCCCGGAGACACAGCAGAGAGCCGGCGCAGGATAACCTGGACCCAGACTGCGTACCGGCCTCCAGACCAGGCACCATTTGCCCACACTCGCATGGCACTCTCGGGGGCTGCCCTATAGCGCACCGGGCTATGGACACGCACTTTCAACCGCATAACACGGTGCCTGACCAGTAATGCGCTGCTCATAATAAGCACGAGGAGTGAGCTCAGGTCTGCTACCTGGCTCCACCCCTCGTGTGCCCCCAAAAAATTTTGGGGCTGCCTCTCACCTGTCGCACTGCCGTGCTGGCTCCTCATATTGCCGCCGATCAGCTTTCGCTGCCTCCAGCTCTGCTTTGGGGCTGCGATTTTCCCCAGCCCGTGCCCAGGGTCCCTCTCCGTTCAGAATCTGTTCCCATGTCCAGGAGTCCTGTGATGGTGGCCTCTGTTGTTGCTGCTGCTGCTGCTGGACCACGCCGCTTGGTCCGAGTGGTGGGTGATTCTGTAACGAGTTTCCTCCTCTTCTTCCGAAGAGGAGAGGCGAAACGGATCAGAGGACCAATACGCGGCGTGGTAATTTTCCATGGTACTTTTTAATGCGATAAGGTACACATGAACAAACTAACAAAACAAGAAAACGTGAAAACTCAAATTACAGTCCTATCTGGTGCATACACAGAGACAGACAGGCCACCTAAGTATGATTCTCAATCAGAGACAACTAATGACACCTGCCTCTGATTGAGAACCATACTAGGCCGAAACATAGAAATTCCCAAAACCTAGACAAAACAAACATAGACTGCCCACCCAACTCACGCCCTGACCATACTAACTAAACACAAAACACAGAAAATAAAGGTCAGAACGTGACATTATTATTTATTTGCCAATCCAGAACAAGCCTTTCATTAAAACAGAAGGTCCCCTGGATGTGCTATTCCACTCCACTGTACTGTACTGATATACTAGCACAGAGCTAATGAGGAATGGAGAGTGCATGTGTTGAAGGGGTTTGGGAGACCCCGGGAGTGAATACAGGGAGTAATGCCCTGTATTCAATTAATTAATCTGAAACCAATTCTAGATCCATCACTTGGTTATATGGGGCAATTCTAGACTACACTCAAATACACACACATATGAATTCACGGGTGCACAGACTGTGGCTGACTGTCAGTCAATGGGTGATAGTTCTCTCTGAGTACTGAACGCCCTCTTCTCCTTACCTTCGGTTATTTTGTATTCAGGGGATCGAGAAGGTACCGGTTCACAGAGTCTTTGTTGAACCACAACCCTGCTTCTATCTGTAGCCGTGATCACTGCTTAGCTTTGAGCCTATGATGATGCTGATCGGAAATCTCATCAGAAGGTCAGACTAACTCACCGCCCAGTCATGTTTACAAATTAAGTCTTTTGGGGAGCCTGAGGTAACTCATAAAATATTTAGGTGCCTGCCCTCCACACGGAGCAGTGGTACACCTGTGCTTGGTGTGTTCAGGTACGGTTTACAGAATGCTCAGAATTGAGCAGATGAGAGTAGGGGAGGGAGAGGGAGAGGATATTTGACTCTCTCTTTAATGAGCCAACCTCATTCTACTAAACCACATGACCAACCCCCAACCTCTCACCCAGATGGTCCAACAAAGACAGTAAAGGTATCACATCAGTGTAGACCGAGAATACACGCTGAACGGTTTCAGGCAATGAGCGGAATCGACAGGCCTAACCAACTGTTGGTAGCCAGGGCCCCATGTATCTGGAAGTCCCCTGACCTTTTTGGCACCAGGAGCTTGTAGAGCACTCAAGAGAAGAGAAGAGAACAGAGCTGGAAGAAGAGGGTTCCTGTTGTAAAGTTCTGACCTAGATTTGGCACTGGGTCCGCCTTGCTGCCTGGGCTTCCCGAGGGAACCACTGGGGAGTGAAATGGGTGTACGAGCTCAGAATGTGTCAGTGAAGGGCTGGGAGCCGGAGGGTGTCCACCAGGCAAGGCAAGATGCGCCGACCGATTCTCAGAGTGCAAATTAACTATATTTATGGTGATGGCCGTATAGTAAAGACATGCAATTAACCGGTAAAAAAAAATGCATTACCTTTTAATCAGTTATGAATATATATAATAATAATATATTCCATTTAGCAGACACTTTTATCCAAAGCGACTTACAGTCATGTGTGCATACATTCTACGTATGGGTGGTCCCGGGAATCAAACACACTACCCTGGCGTTACAAGCGCCATGCTCTACCAACTGTGCTACAGAAGGACCACACTGTCAGTCATGACGTTTTCATCTTATTGTCAAACAAATCACTTAATTTTTGGGGGGGGGATTAGCCTGTTCGTACACTCCAAAATAATTCCAGCATCCAGACAGTGCACTTTGCACTCACACCATTTGATGAATGGAAAGAGAAATCGGTTACAGAACACCAAAAAGTGTAATGACATTTGGCAGTTGTCATTGGGTCTGCACTCTTGTAGCCTGAATTAATAGATGCGTCTTGCTGACAAAGGGACCTTTTTTTGTAGAAGGAAAAGTCCGGACACCTGAAAAGGAGCTGAAATATGGGACTGTTCGGAGATGACAAGTGCAGACACATGACACAGAGGTGGGTGGTTTTCGTTTAGTTTGGAAAAAGCTTTTATTTTCATATGAATTTTTAACAAACAGGGTACATAATAACATTATTTAGAGATCACCCCCTAAGTTAGATTTTTGTTACATTTAGGGAAGCTCATCTCTCATTGAGGGGGCTACTTTGGACCCGCAGCGTGTTGGTTTTACCAAAAACACATTTTTATCAACTTCAAATGGCATTGCATTTGCAACGCAAGGATAGTAGGTTTGATTCCTGAGACCACCTGAGCGTAAAATGTTTGCACGCATGACTGCTTGATCTGAAAACATGGTCGGAGGCGCCATAAGGGTTGCGCGCGACAGAAGACAAATGGAGCTCTGTACCGCATCGCCGTGCGCCTCACAAATTTTGTAACAATGTGGAGGGCTCCGTAGAGCTCCGCATTGACATGGGAGGTCCTGCATAAACACAAATACACTTCCTTGACAAATACCTTCACAACAGCTCTGCTCAACTTCTGTCCTGACTTCTGCAGAGGCCGTATCACCGCAAATGCTGCATGGTCAATGCAGCCGACGCATTGACTATGCAGCGCCTTTAAGCCACTTTGCTTTGGAACAAAGCACCTGCCAAATGGCATATATGATATTATGAAATTCAACAACTCTTCCAACAGTGGAACTTCATAAAATGCTTATTTTATGTTAAAACCAATGCTTTTAACAATAAAGAAGCATTCCTATTATCCTCCATTGTCCTCCTAGAGCTGCAAAAATTGTCATTCCGCGACACCTCCTCGGATGTCAAACTCTGTTCTCTACATAAGGCTCCTCCTTCCTGACTGTAGCCTTTAATTCGAATGACTAAACTAAATCATTGAAAGAGAGCGGCTCTCCAGTTGGTCTGGTCTGTGACTCACTGACACGTTTCACGGTCAGAGGAATAAGGGGACTTCGCAGAGAGTTACACACATTAAGGAACTTTATTTCCAGAGGACATATGAGAATGGATGTGGTTCTGTGTAAACAGACATGAATGCAATAAATAGTCTGTACACAATATGATAGCACAATGCGAGCAATAATGGTATTGACAAATGAAGGAGTGTGTAAAACTATAGCATAAGCAAGGACTGTATAACACAAAGCACAACTACTATGACCAACTAATAATAGTTACAACAGTAAACAATAGACGCACAAGTTACAATAGTTACACCAACTCACTTTCTGTCCACTCCACACACTCCATCACACATGACCACTTGAAGAGAAACTGAGGAGGCTGTGTCACCTGAGCAGGTCAGAGTACTGTCGTTTGTCCGGCTCCCAGCAACCACCTGACCCTAGCAACCTATCAGTGGCCAGGTCACAGAGGTCACTGGGAGTTTGGGGACACTATTTATGATCTCTCAGTCTCTCTGCCAATGTCAGGGAATGTGTGGAGTAAGGTGTGAGATGTGATAACAGTGGAACAGCACCATTGCCAGTGGGAATTATCTACAATAATGAATAGAAATGACAGAACAGATACTGTGTCAGGAACTTTCCTGTCAATCTGATCATTACTTTGATGATTCTATGTCTTTCTGCCAGGTGACTTGGACATGACATTTAAGGTCAATGCTTTAATCATTGCAAACAACAACAATATCAGCTATGTAAAAATAGCCCTGTTGTTGTTGAACACAAGATGATTGAAAGATTTTTCTGGCCACAGGTTCATTATAGTTACAGTGGTTCGCTTTCACAAATTACATCACCTAGCTCAACTGGAAATACAGGAGTGTAGTACTGATAGCTGCTGGGTGAACGGTAGGTGAATGATAGCAAATGGCTAAATGGGAGGTAGCACACCCGTGCTTTATCCCTGTCTCAGTGTCCCAATCCCAAAAAGCACCCTATTCCCGTGGGCCCGGTTAAAAAATAGCGCACTAAATAGGGAATAGGGTGCCATTTAGAAAGCTTACCCTGTCAAATGTCACAGCGGTAACATACATGAGTGAAAATGGAAAATAAGCCTAAGCAAATCAGGTGTTGAATGATGACTGTATGAATGTGAAACAAATCCAGCCTAATCTGTAGAAGCAAGGTTGAATATTCTAGTTATGAATGCAAAGTAGAACATAAGCTGAGAGCACAGTTGGACACACCATGTGCTAACAGTGCCACCATGACAGATATTTGGTCCAGTACCAACTCATCTACGATGATGACGAGGGCTGTGTGATGAATGTGTTCATTTTGAGGGTTCCAGTTTTTTGAAGAATGATGCCTTGAGCTAATACAGAATTGCATGGGTCAGAATCAAAGATAGATGGACTGCCGTTTTATGTCAATTTCCTTGCTTAAACACTGCTCTCGCCGTTAATAACCTAGATTCATGACTGCCAGAGCCAGCCTCAAGTTCACACAGTAAAAACGACCAGCGCTACCCGCCGCTACCATTGTGCAACCTTGACTTCATAAGAACCAATTCATGCCTCGACTTCTCCAACACACATTTTCATAAATTACAGTAAAGAAGAAATATGAGGCCCATTTATTCTCTCCTCGCTATCCACTTCCCCCTTCTGTCATTCAGCCTCTATAAGACGCCACCTCTCTCATGAATCATAATGGACAATGGGCTTTTCAGGGAAATGCATACGTCACACAGACATTTGCACCAAATTGCTTTTATTCACTGCTTTATGTTCTTCACAATACAAACAACCAGCTCATTGAAAAGTGAATAAATTCCGATGAGGCAGGGAGCTGTGTGCTGCATTTGAAGCTATGAAGCACCCGGTTGGTCGGTTTACTGGCCAAATATACATAATTTCCAGTCCTGGCATATTTATTTAATTGATTAATAACCCCTGTCTGTGGGAAATAGTCGAGGTAGAGTGGATGAGGAGGGTGTCATTGCCTGAAATCTAAGGCTGTGTCGCAAATGGCACCCTATTCCCTACATAGTGCACTACTTTTGACTAGAGCCCTATGGGCCCTGGTAAAAAGCAATGCAATATAGGGAATAGGGTAGCATTTGGGATGCTAACAGTCTAAATTAGAGGAATAAAACGTTCCCTGCAGCCTCAATCACAAGCCAAACTCTCTGCTTGTTCCTAAACACCTTGGGGAAACATTCAGCTGACTCACAGCCAAAGTGGGCATCTCCGCGAATGGTATGCTCCTGCCCTCGCTGGTCCACTGTAATTCATTATGTTGCCTGTATAGTCTGACGAAAAAGCCTACCGACATAACAGTTATGAAGCTTAATAAAGACCCTGGAGCGACATGAGTCTGGCAAGTGAGATGGTGTAATCTGCCATTAGGCCATGATTAGGAGGAGTGCTCCACTGACTCCAGATCCACGGAGGGGAAGGGGGGGGCGAACGGACTATCGATGGATGGAGCCTTTATATCTGTCCATGAAAAAATGATGGTGCTCATGTGAGTTTTGTGTTAACGAGAGTTGAGAGATGCAGGATTATCAACTCTCAATCACTTTCTGTCTGTTTACTGTGAGCTGTTAAAGAGATTAGGAGATATTGTCCTCTGTCTCTCTCTCTCTCTCTCTCTCTCTCTCTCTCTCTCTCTCTCTCTCCCTACTTCCTTTTCTGTCCCTCCCTCCCACCCTGTCTTTCTTTCTCTCCATCTCTCTCTCTCCCCATCTCTCTCTTTCTGTCTCTATGTCTCTGTCTCTCACACATACACACACAGATGGTAAACTAATGTACTGTACCATCACTGCTAACAGAGCAATGCTTCTACGAGAGGCTCTTTGCATGGTTTATCACCAGGGCAATGCAGAGAAGTCCACCTTCTCAACTCATTATTGTGATTATATAAACTTGTCTCATGTTTACCGTATTATATATTGGGTCATATAAAAAAAAACTTGAGTTGTGCATCAACTTCATTAATTATTCATCCCATATGGAATAGAAGTGATTCACATAGCTGTGTTTTGGGCTCTTAATTGTAAAGGACGCTGGGTAGATGCATTACAAAAAAAATCTGGGTGAAAATGGGTCACTCGAACGAGTGAACTATAAACAGTCAACTGTGGGTCCCCAGCTGAGAACTACTGAGGTTCTACCCCTGGCTACAGGGGCTACAGCCCTGCTTCTGTGGTGTTCTCTCTCGTCTTGGGGTTTCTATCAAAATACTCAGAGCTCTGATTAAGCCTGATACTCCCATAGATAAGAGGGTAGCCTCAGAAATAATTTAGGGATACTCAAGTCCCCCCCCCATCTTCCCTATAAACAGCATAACCAGCCAGGGAGACCTTCACCTGATAGTGGAGGTCGAGTGCAGATGCTCTCGTGAAATAGCCTCAGAATATTTTAGAGATACGCATCTTCTACAGCATACAGTATAATATGGACAACCTCACAAACCGCATATAGTAGACCTTAACCTGACAGTGGAGGGCAAGGGCAGATGCTCTCATGAAATAACCTCAGAATATATTAGGGATATGCATCCTTACACAACAGGCAGTACAGTATACAGACCCTCTGATGAAATGAACAGCTACTCATGCAATATGTGTATGTGATCGCTACGAGAATTTAATCCAAAACATTTGCATTTGCTAGCAACCCACTCTTCCCAACTGAGCCACACAGGGCCTGAAATTCACAGTGGAGGGCCGGCCCTCTCATGAAAACGACAGACTACTGAACGGACTACTCAGCCATGTGCAGGCAGTGTATGATGAGCCAGCAAGTTGTTTGATGATACATCCTGTCAATATGCATCAAACATCAAAGTCCTGGGCTACGTCCCAAATGGCACTATATTCCCTACATAGTGCACTATTTTTGACCGGAACCCAATGGGCCTTGGTCAAAGGCAGTGCACTACAGGGTGCCCTTGTGACGCAAACGTCTTCTCCATCTGCAGATGGCCATGGACTGGTGATAGCAGCCAGGTGATACGTTTAGAATACAGCTAACAAGATACAGTTGAAGTTGGAAGTTTTACATATACCTTTGCCAAATATAATGCTCAAAAAAATAAAGGGAACACTTAAACAACACAATGTAACTCCAAGTCAATCACACTTCTGTGAAATCAAACTGTCCACTTAGGAAGCAACACTGAATGACAATACATTTCACATGCTGTTGTGCAAATGGAATAGACAACAGGTGGAAATTATAGGCAATTAGCAAGACACCCCCAATAAAGGAGTGGTTCTGCAGGTGGTGACCACACACCACTTTTCAGTTTCTATGCTTCCTGGCTGATGTTTTGGTCACTTTTGAATGCTGGCGGTGCTTTCACTCTAGTGGTAGCATGAGATGGAGTCTACAACCCGCACAAGTGACTCAGGTAGTGCAGCTCATCCAGGATGGCACATCAATGCGAGCTGTGGCAAGAAGGTTTGCTGTGTCTGTCAACGTAATGTGTCCAGAGCATGGAGGCGCTACCAGGAGACAGGCCAGTACATCAGGAGATGTGGAGGAGGCCGTAGGAGGGCAACAACCCAGCAGCAGGACCGCTACCTCCGCCTTTGTGCAAGAAGGAGCAGGAGGAGCACTGCCAGAGCCCTGCAAAATTACTTCCAGCAGGCCACAAATGTGCATGTGTCTGCTCAAATGGTCAGAAACAGACTCCATGAGGGTGGTATGAGGGCCCGACGTCCACAGGTGGGGGTTGTGCTTACAGCCCAACACCGTGCAGGACGTTTATGCCAGGCATATGCCAGATGAAAGCACACAAGATTGTGGAGAACGTTCTGCTGCCTGCATCATCCTCCAGCATGACCGGTTTGACGGTGGATCAGTCATGGTGTGGGGTGGCATTTCTTTGGGGGGTCGCACAGCCCTCCATGTGCTCGCCAGAGGTAGCCTGACTGCCATTAGGTACCGAGATCAGATCCTCAGACCCCTTGTGAGACCATATGCTGGTGCGGTTGGCCATGGGTTCCTCCTAATGCAAGACAATGCTAGACCTCATGTGGCTGGAGTGTGTCAGCGGTTCCTGCAAGAGGAAGGCATTGATGCTATGGACTGGCCCACCCGTTCCCCAGACCTGAATCCAATTGAGCACATTTGGGACATCATGTCTCGCTCCATCCACCACAGACTGTCCAGGAGTTAGCACATGCTTTAGTCCAGGTCTGGGAGGAGATCCCTCAGGAGACCATCCGCCACCTCATCAGGAGCATGCCCAGGCATTGTAGGGAGGTCATACAGGCACGTAGAGGCCACACACACTACTGAGCCTAATTTTGACTTGTTTTAAGGACATTACATCAAAGTTGGATCAGCCTGTAGTGTTGTTTTCCACTTTAATTTTGAGTGTGACTCCAAATCCAGACCTCCATGGGTTGATAAATTTGATTTCCATTGATAATTTTTGTGTGATTTTGTTGTCAGCACATTCAACTATGTAAAGAAAAAAGTATTTAATAAGAATATTTCATTCATTCAGATCTAGGATGTGTTATTTTAGTGTTCCCTTTATTTTTTTGAGCAGTGTACATTTAAACTAATTTTTCACAATTCCTGATATTTAATCTGAGTAAAACTTCCCTGTCTTAGGTCAGTTAGGATCACCACTTTATTTTAAGAATGTGAATAACATTAGAGAGAATTATATATATTGGGGGAAAAAAGTATTTAGTCAGCCACCAATTGTGCAAGTTCTCCCACTTAAAAAGATGAGAGAGGCCTGTAATTTTCATCATAGGTACACTTCAACTATGACAGACAAAATGAGAAAAAAAATCCAGAAAATCACATTGTAGGATTTTTAATGAATTTATTTGCAAATTATGGTGGAAAATAAGTAAATTGCTCCTAAGGATGAACCAGATTTGTGGAGGTCTACAATTTTCTTTCTGAGGTCTTGGCTTATTTATTTTGAGTTTCCCATAATGTCAAGCAAAGAGGCACTGAGTTGGAAGGTAGGCCTTGAAATATATCCACAGGTATACCTCCAATTGACTCAAATGATGTCAATTAGCCTATCAGAAGCTTCTAAAGCCATGACATAATTTTCTGGAATTTTACAAGCTGTTTAAAGGCACAGTCAACCTAGTGTATGTAAACTTCTGACCCACTGGATTTGTGATACAGTGAATTATAAGTGAAATAATTTGTCTGTAAACAATTGTTGGAAAAATTACTTGTGTCATAGTTTGTTAACAAGAAATTTGTGGAGTGGTTCAAAAACGAGTTTTAATGACTCCAACCTAACTGTAGGAAAACTTGAGCAATTAGCATTAACATATGCACTTGTCAGGCAGAACAAAGTTGCATATCACTATAAAGTGTATTTCCGTTAAATTAGAATGTCACTAATATTTCTGTAATTTATGTTTGACCCCTTATAATAGGCCTGTGTGTGTGTGTGTGTGTGTGTGTGTGTGTGTGTGTGTGTGTGTGTGTGTGTGTGTGTGTGTGTGTGTGTGTGTGTGTGGGGGGGGGGGGGGGGGAGAATCAGGCAGTGTCTGTGAAACAGCAGCAGACTCTGTGTCCCCAACGACAACCTATTTCCTACATATTGCACAACTTTTGACCAGAGTTCTATGAGCCCTAGTAAAAAGTAGTGCACTATATAGGGAATAGGGTGCCATTGGGACATGAGGGCACTGATTAGCAGAGCAGTGCAGGCAGTGAAGTGGAGGGCCAGGGGCTTGCAAAGTTTACAACCATCTGCTCCAATTACAATACAGATGCATCTCATTACAGTTCCAACCACCAAACCTCTCTCTCTCTCTCTCTCTCTCTCATATACATACACGTGTGTGCACATAAACACACAGACACACATGCTCGCACACACAAAAATCTTTCTTGTATCTTCCATTGCCTCTGAAATTCTGTTTTCTTGACATCTGTAGTTGCCTACATCCTGTATTGCATTAAGATTGATGCAATGAACATGTCTCCCTCAGAGAGAGAGAGAGAGAGAGAGAGAGAGAGAGAGAGAGAGAGAGAGAGAGAGAGAGAGAGAGAGAGAGAGAGAGAGAGAGAGAGAGAGAGAGAGAGAGAGAGATTTCGTGGATCACACTGGTTCAGTGAAGTCATCCACCTTTGAAGGGAATCAGCAGGAATCACATTGTGCTGTGCGCGGCACTGATGTACAGAGCGGGTTCGTTTACGCACCAGCTTACTAGACCAGTTCGTTCTTATTCACACACCGTTCCGTGGAAACCCGTTCAAAATACCTTCTTCGGTGCATTTTACGCAGTATGCCTATAAAGTGGACGAAAATAATACATCAATTTCCCATCTGGATGTTGGTTAACTCAAACTATAGGCTATTATGTGCATTTGCCATGTTTGTGAAATTAGTCTTTATCGAATGGTATATCTTGAACTGTCTAAATGTAGTCTACCCGTTGTTTACATTGGCGTATTTGTTGTAGCAAGTACAATTTGCGGGAGTAAGCACTGATACCATAATTCCACTTAACCACAGGGATATAATAATAACAACAGCTGCTACATTGTAGTACACTGCTCTGACCTGCACTGCAAACTCGGATAGTCCAGTCCATGTTTCGCTTTGACACACGGGATGTGCTTGCTGCGCATTTCTGTCAAGTGAAAGCAGCATCATCATCAACCGCCGGTATCCCACACACATGGCTAAGGGGAAAGCTCAGTTTAATCAATGACAGGATGGGCAATAAAGGATTCTGGAAAACATATTTAAGCACTCAGCAAAAGAGGTTTAACACATTAACTACAGAGGATTGTGGGTGTCCAAACGAATAAATAGCAATAATGTCACTGCTGACAGTGGCAATCTGTCAAAAAAAAGTAGTCTTGGCGAATATCCCTCGTCAAGGTAGACACAATGAAAGTAAAACATAAGCCACTATATTAAATCACACGGACTACATACAAGCAAAGTAGGCTACACAAAGCTGAGAAAAAAAACGTATAGTCTTTAAAATGTCAATACTGCAAATTCCACTCCATCCCTCTCCATGCACTCAAGCAGCAGGTCGGCAACGGTGTGTGCGTGTGTGGAGAAAACACACGGTGCTCACCTTTTCCAATTGCCCCATATGAACAGCAGAAAATGACTGCTAGCTGTAAAAGCATTTCAGTGTGTCTTCTGGTCTCCAAATCCATGTTCGAAACGAAAGGATGCTACTGGAGGACAGAGCCCTGTCCTGTCCTCTAGATTCGTCAATTAATCGCGCGCCTCTGTGTGCTGCCTGTGCGTCTGCTCTGTCCTGTGCAGTGCTCTGCTGCTCACGCCATCCAACTGCTGCCGAGTCCGACTCGAGGAGGAACAGTTGAATGCATTCCTTGTGGAGTGCTCAGAGAGAGTGAGAGAGCAGGCTGAGACACACCTCTACAGCCCCAGTCTCTGTTGGCGTTAAGTCAGCAGCTTTTAAAGTGTCCACTAAGCAATGCCTTTAAGACCAAAAATTCCTAGGCTGAATTTTGTCTTCTATTTAACTAACTTCTGCGTCTCAGTTACAGGTATGGTGACATCATTTAGCCAAACATTTAGCCTGAACTACTGTATGAGTTGTTATTTTAATGAGAGGTGGGAGGTGGCTGTGAGGATACATTTTGTATACATTTCCCACCCCTTTACTTCTTTCCAAATTTTGTTGTGTTACAAATTGGGATTAGCATGGATTTAATTGTGGTTTTTTTTGTTGTCAACAACACACAAAATACTCAGAAAAAAAATATGAAAAATAACACACTAATCTATCTTTGTTAGATAAGCATTCACCCCCCTGAGTCAATACTGCTACAGTAGAATCACCTTTGTCAGCGATTACTGCTGTGTGTCTTTCTGGGTAAGTCTCAAAGTGCTCTGCACACCTGGATTATACAATATCTGCACATCCTTCAAAACATTCTTCAACCTCTGTCAAGTTAGTTGTTGATCGTCGCTAGCCAGCCATTTTCAAGTCTTGCCATAGATTTTTCTCAAACCGATTTAAGACAAAAATGTAACTAGACCACTCAGGAAAATTCAATGTTGTCTTGGTAAGAATAAAAAATAAATCAAAATAAATAAATACAAATATTATAACAAAAGTAGTGCATTGGGCCTTTACTAGTCCTGTATTAGCGGTCCGATATTGCCTTATTTAGCTCGGGCATTAAAACAAATTATGCATTCAAGCTACCTCCTGGGGGTGAGCCGGGTGCCCAGTTCTGGTGGAAGGCGACGTTGGGTTAAGCGCGTGGAGTAACGTAAGATTCCGTGTTTTCACATGCAAAAGTGATTGCTTTTCATAAAACCCCTTTATCTGCCTTCCCAATGACAATTAGTTAGAAAATTCAAACATATACACAAAATAAAATATAAACGCAACATGCAGCAATTTCAAAGATTTTACTGAGTTACAGTTCATATATGGAAATCAGTCGATTGAATCTGAAATTAATTCTTTAGGTCGTAATCTATGGATTTCATATGATTAGACATACAGATATGCATCTGTTGGTCAGAGACACCTTAAAATCAAAACAGTATTTGTGGATCAGTATCTGGTGTGATCACCATTTGTATCATGCAGTGCAAAACATCTCCTTGGCATAGAGTTGATCAGGCTGTTGATTGTGGCCCGTGGAATGTTGTCCCTCTCCTCTTCAATGGTTGTGCGAAGTTGCTGGATATTGGCGGGAACTGGAACACAGTGTCATACATGTCGATCCAGAGCATTCCAAACATGCTCAATGGGTGACATGTCTGGTGAGTAAGCAGGCTAATGGAAGAACTGGATATGTTCAGCTTCCAGTAACTGTGTAGAGATCTTTGTGACATGGGGCCATGCATTATCATCCTCAGTGGTGGAAAAAGTATTCAATTGTCATACTTGAGTAAAAGTAAAGATACCGTAATAGAAAATTATTCAAGTAAAAGTGAAAGTCACCCAGTAAAATACTACTTCAGTAAAAATCTAAAAGTATTTGGATTTAAATATAATTAAGTATCAAAAGTAACTGTGATTGCTAAAATATACTTAAGTATTGAAAGTAAAAGTAAAAGTATAAATCACTTCAAATTCCCTAAATTAAACAAACCAGATGGCACCATTTTATAGTTTTTATTTATTTACAGATAACCAGGGGCACACTCCAACACTCAGACATAATTTCTAAAAGAAGCATTTGTGTTTAGTGAGTCCGCCAGATCAGAGGCAATAGGGATGACCAGGGATGTTCTCTTGATAAGTGCATGAATTGGACCATTTTCTTGGCCTGCTAGCCATTCAAAATGTAATGAGTACTTTTGGGTGTCAGGGAAAATGTATGGAGTAAAAAGTACATTAAAGTAAAAGTTGTATGGATACCCCAAAATAGTACATAAGTAGTACTTCAAAGTATTTATACTTAAGTTCTTTACACCACTGATCATGCTGAAACATGAGGTGATGGCTGGCGGCAGATGAATGGCACGACAATGGGCCTCAAGATCTCGTCACGGTATCTCTGTACATTTAAATTGCCATCGATAAAATGCAATTGTGTTCATTGTCCTTAGCTTTTGCCTGCCCATACCGTAACCCCACCGCCACCATGGGTCAGTCCGTTCACACCATTGACATCCTTGGCTGGCGTGGATACACGTGGTCTGCGGTTGTGAGGCCAGTTGGACATACTGCCAAATTCTCTAAAATGCTCACTAACAGGGATGTAAACACATTTTTGAGAAATGAGCTTTTTGTGTGCATGGAACATTTGTGGGATCTTTTATTTCAGCTCATGGAACATGAGACAAACACTTCTCATGTTGAGTGTATATTTTGTTCAGTGTGTTTTAAGGAAATGTGTTGTATGTTTCTGAACGATGCACCCTGCTGCATTGTACACAATATAACCCAGCGGCTTAATCCAATCCCCTCACTCTCCAACTAAACCAGGAAACATGAACACTTCCAAAACTGTAAGGACAAACAAAGTAAGTATTTATATTTATTTTGTTTAATTTTACTGTTAATTTGTAGGACATGGACAGTGGTTCAGTGACATAATGCATTGTCTGCAGCCAGCTCAAAAATACAATGTCCTAGCTGGGTCATCCATAATACCTTTTAATGCGTTTTTTGGCCACCTGCACCAAAACTTGACACAGGCACACGCACACACGCACACACACACACACACACACACACACACACACACACACACACACACACACACACACACACACACACACACACACACACACACACACACACACACACACACACACACACACACACACACACACACACACACACAGCAATAGCACTTATGTCGGCCTTTGATTATAATATATATTCCATCTCTTCGTAAAGCAACAACTCCACCCCTGTCATATTACATCTAACATAAAAACAACAATTCCACTGGTGGGAGAGATGCTATCATGTAGCATTTCTATGGTAATAATGGTAAAGACACTGCTTTGCTGCCACATAGTTCATCCATCATCTGAGAAAGACCTCCAGCACATTGTTTTGGAGATGATATACTGAAAGACGACGTATGGAATATAGCTGTGCGAATGTGCCTTCGAGCCAACCCAACATGGACACATACAGACAGACAGTAGCCTACAAAACGGTATACGCCTTACACCCACAGACATAAAAGAGATCACACTATTGTTGGAATGAAGACAATTTGTAGTATTGTACTTTAAGGTCAAGCCTGTTGCTTCCCCCATTGAACCATTTCTTCCCCCAGGTTTCCTTCACATGATTTCATGTTAAAAGGGTAAAAGACAGAAAGGGCTTGCATCCAAAACATTAGAATTCGTCACACACAAAGGAGTTACACAGACTCATAACGTATTTATAGACTAACTAATTATAATACAGGCCAATAAACCGTTATGTTGAGAGCTCACTGAGACAAAGACCACACGGAATGATGTACCTTTTGTATTGAGGCCGCTGCCTAGGAGGGATGGGTTTCAAACACACACGCACGCACCAGCCCTAATCATCACACCCCATTGCACCGCTGACAGACTACACTTACATACAGGAATCACTGGGCTATTTAATTGCCGTATCGGATGTCCTGGCAGGTAAAAGGCTTTTGTACAATACATGGGATTCTGACTGACGGACAGGGAGAACCTGAGCTTCCAGCCATTTGCTGTACTTACTAAAGACTGAATTCTGTCAATGGAAACGCATCACTGTGTTTGAGTGACGTGCCTCCACAATACCAAAACGCCTTTATACTGACCAGCTTTTGTCAATTCAAAGACAGAACTCTCCTTTTATGACCATGGTGTGGGAAATCACTTGACGATTCATGTTTGTGTCTCTTGTTTCATGATGCAGCTCTGTCTATCTATTTGGTACTAGTACGTCCATCTTTGGATAAATACGCCTCGTAAATGTTTAAAAATTCCACTCTCTTGATTCAACCCCGTGTAAATCTTGTTTCCCCAATGTAGGATTTCCTTTATATGACCTGGGAAAGAATGTTGGGGAGATATAAAATCAGCTTTGGAAGTAGAGGATATTCCCTTTTCTCGTTTCATATTACCTTGTATGTGACTAGCAGCACCTCATTGGCCGTATGTGCAATATAGGTTAGTACGAGGAATCTGTGTAGACTATATGTTTGTGGGTGTGAGTACAAGTCACTGGATGCATCCCTATTGGCTCTGGTCAAATGTAGTGCACTTCTTAGGGTAGAGGGTGCCATTTTGGACACACCCACTATTTCTAATCTAAGACTGGGAAGCCCAAAGGGTTCGATTTTCCAGCAAGATATTGTAGCTGGCTTGGGAAAGCCTCTCTACTCATGTGTAGAATGTATAACATATTTATATACAGCTCAATACACATTTAATTTTCTATTTTTCAACAAGATTAAATCCAAACCTATTCCAGCCTCCTGTGTCGACAATATCCAGGACATTTCTAAAATATTGTGTCTCAGCCTGTTGGGTATTGTGTTGTTGCATTGATTTTGATATTTACATTGACTTCCTAATCGTTTGCCTGTAGTTGATTTAGTAATAAATGAATCACTACAACAAATGCTAAGGTGATTCGGGAGAACAACAAGGCTCATTTGTACACACGGCAGTATCTAATCTCTTTATTGATATCTATTTGCATGCCTTAAGCCAAACTGTGAATGTATCACCGAGTATAATTGCAATGCACACTCATACAAGCGTTAATGGAGGAGTTTCCTACTCAAACAGTCAGAGTTACTGGTGGAATTTAAAATAAGTGAGTCCTATAACAATGCATACCTACTGGGCTGCCTATCATTGTTTTGGCATCAAGGTTGTTGTTTTTTCAGCTTCAGATGTCCATTTAACATGGTAACTCCCCATCCCATAGAACAGAGATGGTGAAAAGGGTCCTAAAAAAAAGAGAGATGCGAGTAGAATGTGAATTAGTAAAGGGCTTTCTGCCTAAGAGTGGGCAAGATGGAGTGTTATAGTGGACAATATACACACACCTTTAGTTTTAGGAGTGTTAGTAATTGAGGCTAAATGGTTTCGTAACAAGGAGTATGGGAGCAGTGTTGTTTAAACTCGGTGGAATGGAAGGAAAACTGGTTGCTATACGAAACGGCTTTGCTCTGTAAAACAAGTTAGACAACAAAGACAGAAAATATCTCTAAAATTGCATTGGAGATATCTCTGAGAAAACATACTGTAGCTAATGCATATGTATACATCCAAATGTTGTCTTTGATCTACATTTGGTATGCCTACAATCATCTCTACTCATTTACATTTCACACAAGTTGAATAAATGTAAACTTGGGAACAGTTTGCAGATGAAATATGCAATATTCATTCAGAAAACATTTACTCGGGATTTGTTGGTAGTTTTGTGCCTCAAAATCTTCTTCAATAGAACATTGTTAAAGAAGCTCTTCAGCTAAGCCATTTGGACAAAATGCCTTCAAACTCAAACAAATATAGCATACAGTACTTGCAAATCTTTACAAATTTAGAAGTAATCCCGCCTGCTTGATTATGCTGGTAGTTTTTTTGCGAATAACCATAAAAATACTCATCTTGCTCAGAGTGCAATAATGCAAATCAGACGTTTCCTCAGTGCAAAACTTTCTATCGGCACCTTCCTCATGTCGTGTGCTATCAGAAGTCTAAATATGTTAGGATTCGGGTTTAAGTTATGAATTCAAATGTTTCGGATCTAAGGTCTTTTCACATATGAAAGAAAATCAACAAAGGTACAACTTGTCCAGTGTGCTGCTGTAGCATTTTCCAGCACAATAATTTGAAGGAGTTCTTTGTTATGGAATAATTAAGCGGAAATTAGGCTCAAGGGAGTGTAGAGACGCTAGTTTTGCCATTAGTTAGTTGTTTCCTTTAGTGAATGAGTCATTTGGCTTGGCAGCTGTTCTAAAGCAGTCCACTGGTTTCAACCTTGTCTTTGTTTGCATACTAAATTGAACCACTCTATGATCGATGGCGATCGATGCACACTTATTCTGCTTCACATCCCCTTTCTGTACCAGCTGGTCTGTGCTGTGCTGTGTAGTGTTGTGTTTTTGTTGTATCACCCTGGCAAAGACTTGCAGTTGTCCTGTGTTGTTACTGTGTTGTATATTTATGAACTGACATAGAAGAATGTGCTTAGCCAGTTAGCTGAAAAGTATCCATTTCTGTAAGAGCGTAGCGTTTCAGAGATCAAGGCGTTTCTAGCACCTCTACTCGGTATGTCGGAACTCAGAAACAATAAGGAGTAAATCATGGGTTTGGAAGCGAAGGTCCTTGTGTTTTTACCGAACGTACTGTAAATTAACTGCTTTATTTCAACAGGGGAGGTCATTGTGATGTGACCTGATAAGAGACAGTCAGGGGCAGAGAACCACTAAATGTATGGCGAGAAGGAGACTGTCTGCAATTTGTAGACTAACTGAATGTGGCCTTTTACAGGCTTAATAAATTCATGGGACCACAATTCAGCGAACACAAGGAAAGGAAATAAAGCCAGAGGAATCTAGTACAGTAATTTATGACGCTACTTTGCTGTTCAAGGAGAGGGTGGTGTGAGATTAGGTAGTTGAGCAGCTGATGCTTAGCTAGAGCAGTGGGGTCCAGTCGGTTTACAGCAACGAGCCCTGACAAACTTCCCCCTCAAACTCTATAGAAGGCTCACTCTAAATGAGGCTGTATATTCAAATGTACTCACTTTCATATACTTTCCTTATCTAAGATCGACCTAAATGGTGGGCTAAATGGTTTATAGTGAAGTTCAATAGCTATGGTTACAGTATACAGTACACTTAGAAAAAAATAGTTCCTAAAGTACCCTTTTTGGTTCCATGTAGATCTCTCCGTGGAAAAGGATCTACATGTAACACAAAAAGGTTCTACCTAGAACCAAAAATGGTTCTTCAAAGGGTTCTTCTATGGGGACAACTGAATAACCCTTTTAGGTTCTACAGTCGTGGCCAAACGTTTTGAGAATGACACAAATATTCATTTTCACAAAGTCTGCTGCCTCAGTTTGTATGATGGCAATTTGCATATACTCCAGAACGTTATGAAGAGTGATCAGATAATATATAATAATATGAATAGAAAAGTCCCTCTTTGCCATGCAAATTAACTGAATCCCCCACAAATATTTCCACTGCTTTTCAGCCCTGCCACAAAAGGACTAGCTGACATCATGTCAGTGATTCTCTCGTTAACACAGGTGTGAGTGTTGACAAGGACAAGGCTGGAGATCACTCTGTCATGCTGATTGAGTTCGAATAACAGACTGGAATCTTCAAAATGAGGGTGGTGAATCATTGTTCTTCCTCTGTCAACCTTTGGTTACCTGCAAGGAAACATGTACCGTCATCATTGCGTTGCACCAAAAGGCCTTCACAGGCAAGGAGATTGCACCTAAATCAACCATTTATCGGATCATCAAGAGCTTCAAGGAGAGCGGTTCAATTGTTGTGAAGAAGGCTTCAGGGCAACCAAGAAAGTCCAGCAAGCACCAGGGCCGTCTCCTAAAGTTGATTCAGCTGTGGGATCAGGGCACCAGCAGTACTGAGCTTGCTCAGGAATGACAGCAGGCAGGTGTGAGTGCATCTGCTCCTACAGTGAGGTGAAGACTTTTGGAGGATGGCCTGGTGTCAAGAAGGGCAGCAAAGAAGCCACTTCTCTCCAGGAAAAACATCAGGGACAGACAGATATTCTACAATAGGTACAGGGATTGGACTGCTGAGGACTGGGGTAAAGTCATTTTCTCTGATGAATCCCCTTTCCAATTGTTTGGGGCATCTGGAAAAAAGCATGTCCGGAGAAGACAAGGTGAGCGCTACCATTAGTCCTGTGTCATACTATCAGTCCTGTGTCCTGCCAACAGTAAAGCATCCTGAGACCATTCATGTGTTGGGTTGCTTCTCAGACAAGGGAGTGGGCTCACTCACAATTTTGCGTAAGAACACAGCCATGAATAAAGAATGGTACCAACACATCCTCCGAGAGCATCTTCTCCCAACCATCCAGGAACAGTTTGGTGATGAACAATGCCTTTTCCAGCATGATGGAGTACCTTGCAATAAGGCAAACGTGATAACTAAGTGGCTTGGGGAACAAAACATTGGCACTTTGGGTCCATGGCCAGGAAACTCCCCAGACCTTAATCCCATTGAAAAACTTGTGGTCAATCCTCAAGAGGCTGGTGGACAAACAAAAACTCACACATTCTGACAAACTCCAAGCATTGATTATGCACGAATGGGCTGCCATCAGTCAGGATGTGGCCCAGAAGTTAATTGACAGCATGCCAGGGCAGATTGCAGAGGTCTTGAAAAAGAAGGGTCAACACTGAAAATATTGACTCTTTTCATCAACTTCATGTAATTGTCAATAAAAGCCTTTGACACTTATGAAATACTTGTAATTATACTTCATTATTCCATTGTAACATCTGACAGAAATATCTAAAGACGCTGAAGCAGCAAACGTTGTGAAAATTAATATTTGTGTCATTCTCAAAGCTTTTAGCCACGAGTGCATTTCTGTGTACGTTACTGTGTATGAAAATATACAATTTTATTGTGAACCTGGGTAGTCAAGAGGACTTACTGAAGTCCTCAAACAGAATCACAACAGTTACTTAACCTTTTATAACCCATTAAATATGTGTTTCTCCCAAGGTCATGACCTTGACCTGCGGAGTCAGAGTGAGAGAGTTTGAAGTAGTTGTTGCACAGCTTGTCACACCCTGGTCGAAGTATTTTGTGTTTTTCTTTATGTATTTGGTCAGGCCAGGGTGTGACATGGGTTTTTGTATGTGGTGTGTTGCTTAGTGGGATTGTAGCTTAGTGGGGTGTTCTAGGAGAGTCTATGGCTGTCTGAAGTGGTTCTCAATCAGAGGCAGGTGTTTATCGTTGTCTCTGATTGGGAGCCATATTTAGGCAGCCATATTCTTTGGTTTTATTGTGGGTGATTGTCCTGAGTGTCTTGATGTCCTTAGTCTGTGTTAGTTTGCACCAGTTAAGGCTGTTTCGGTTTTCACTACGTTTATTGTTTTGTAGAGTTTGTGTTTTGGATTTGTGTTACGTTGTGTAAATAAACATGGATCACA